>NC_053398.1:65575455-65752045 GCF_905171765.1 Bufo bufo | reverse complement strand
TGGGTGCGTTGACCAATATGACCGCAATTCATGCTTTTTTGTCAGGCCCATGTTGAGGAGAAGGCCCAGAAAAATTTTAAGTTCGGAAACTTGGACTGGTTTCCACCGGAAAGGCTGGGCATAAAAGCTTCCCGGGTTTGCGGTTATAAATTGTGTGGCATATTGGTTGGTCTCTGCCACGACTAAGTCCAAGAGCTCCGCAGTCAAGAACAGCTCAAAAAATCCCAGGGCCGTACTGATCTGAGCCGTCTCAACCCGAACTCCAGACTGGGCGGTGAAAGGGGGAACTACTGGTGCGGCTGAAGTTGGTGACTGCCAATCAGGGTTTGCCAGCACCTCAGGGATTCTAGGGGCTCTACGGGCCTGTCTGTGCGGTGGCTGCGACGGGGTAACTAGTGCACGTGCCACCGTACCAGCTTCAACTGCCCTTCTGGTGCTCGCTACTTCACCATGTTGTACGGCAGTGCTGGTACTAGGTCCAGGAAGGGCTGCGCTGCTGGTGTATGCCTCACCACGTGATCCGGCAGCGACAGCCCCACTCTGCTGCTCTTGAAGCGGATCCTGCATAACCTGTGGTCTAGCGACACGGGGCCGGGTACGCCTGGTGCTGCCAGGGACCTCAACCTCCTCGTCCGAACTTTGGGTCAGAGAGCCACTGCTTTCTACAGGTTCATATTCTGACCCGCTAGATTCATCAGATGAGGGTTCCCACTCCTCATCCGACTGGGTCAGAATCCTGTAGGCCTCTTCAGAAGAATACCCCCTGTTTGACATTTGGACTACTAAATTTAGGGGTATTCCCTGAGACTACCCAAGAAAAAAAGCAAGCCTGTCTTACAAAGGGGAGGCTAGCGAAGTACCGGAGGCCGCTGCGGTTGATAAAAAATATCAAAACTGATTTTTTTATCGCCGCAGAGCGTGTAAAGTGAATGTGCAGTGATCAAAAAAAAAAATTTTTTTGTCACTGCGGTGGGGCGGGCGTGGGTGAACGCACGTGTGGGCGACCGATCAGGCCTGATCGGGCAAACACTGCGTTTTGGGTGGAGGGCGAACTAAAGTGACACTAATACTATTATAGATCTGACCGTGATCAGTTTTGATCACTTACAGATACTATAAAAGTACAAATGCTGATTAGCGATACGCTAAACAGCGAATAAAAGTGACTGCGGTGCGGTGGGGTGGGCGCTAACTGACGCTAACTACCTAACCAAGGGGCCTAAACTATCCCTAAAACCTAACAGCCAATACTAGTGAAAAAAAAAAGTGTCAGTTTACACTGATCACTTTTTGTCTTTCACTAAGTGATTGACAGGGGGCGATCAAGGGGTTAATTTGGATGATGGGGGTGATGGATGGTGATCAGGGGCTAAGGGCAGTGTTTGGTGTGTACTCACAGTGATGTCTGCTTCTCTGCTGGATCCAACCGACGAAAAGGACCAGCAGAGAAGCAGAGAAGCCATATAACAGATCATATTTACTAATATGATCTGTTATCTGGCTTGTGATTCGATTTTTTAAAAATCAGCAACCTGCCAGCGACGATCATTGGCTGGCAGGTTGCTGATGAAATACTCCTCTAACTTTTGCCGGCCCGCGATGCGCATGCGCGGGCCGGCTGTGACCGAAATCTCGCGTCTCGCGAGATGACGCGCCGGCGCGTCCAGGAGGAATGAATCAACCACCTCCAGGACGCGTCTGTGCGTACAGCGGTCCGGAGGTGGTTAAGGCGAGTGCCTGGGGCAACCAGGTGCAATAAATTGAGCCACTTATACTCTTCAGAGCCTGCTCTTGCTGAGGCTTGCTCTACTAAGTGGCTTCTTATTAAGTGGAGTTAAAAAATAAGGAGTTCTAGAGCTGTGTGTGGTTTTGTGGGAGTGATTGCAGGTGGCTGAGTGTGGATTGCAGCAGAGATCATTGAAAGTTAAGTGTTTGTATTTTTGTACTTGCATTTAAAATCGTTTTTTTTTTTTTTTCTCTGCTTAATTAAGGCGAGTGCCTGGGGCAACCAGGTGCTATAAATTGAGCCACTTATACTCTTCAGAGCCTGCTCTTTCTGAGGCTTGCTCTACTAAGTGGCTTCTTATTAAGTGGAGTTAAAAAATAAGGAGTTCTAGAGCTGTGTGTGGTTTTGTGGGAGTGATTGCAGGTGGCTGAGTGTGGATTGCAGCAGAGATCATTGAAAGTTAAGTGTTTGTATTTTTGTACTTGCATTTAAAATCGTTTTTTTTTTTTTTTTTTCTCTGCTTAATTAAGGCGAGTGCCTGGGGCAACCAGGTGCTATAAATTGAGCCACTTATACTCTTCAGAGCCTGCTCTTTCTGAGGCTTGCTCTACTAAGTGGCTTCTTATTAAGTGGAGTTAAAAAATAAGGAGTTCTAGAGCTGTGTGTGGTTTTGTGGGAGTGATTGCAGGTGGCTGAGTGTGGATTGCAGCAGAGATCATTGAAAGTTAAGTGTTTGTATTTTTGTACTTGCATTTAAAATCGTTTTTTTTTTTTTTTTTTCTCTGCTTAATTAAGGCGAGTGCCTGGGGCAACCAGGTGCTATAAATTGAGCCACTTATACTCTTCAGAGCCTGCTCTTTCTGAGGCTTGCTCTACTAAGTGGCTTCTTATTAAGTGGAGTTAAAAAATAAGGAGTTCTAGAGCTGTGTGTGGTTTTGTGGGAGTGATTGCAGGTGGCTGAGTGTGGATTGCAGCAGAGATCATTGAAAGTTAAGTGTTTGTATTTTTGTACTTGCATTTAAAATCGTTTTTTTTTTTTTTTTTTCTCTGCTTAATTAAGGCGAGTGCCTGGGGCAACCAGGTGCAATAAATTGAGCCACTTATACTCTTCAGAGCCTGCTCTTGCTGAGGCTTGCTCTACTAAGTGGCTTCTTATTAAGTGGAGTTAAAAAATAAGGAGTTCTAGAGCTGTGTGTGGTTTTGTGGGAGTGATTGCAGGTGGCTGAGTGTGGATTGCAGCAGAGATCATTGAAAGTTAAGTGTTTGTATTTTTGTACTTGCATTTAAAATCGTTTTTTTTTTTTTTTTTTTTCTCTGCTTAATTAAGGCGAGTGCCTGGGGCAACCAGGTGCAATAAATTGAGCCACTTATACTCTTCAGAGCCTGCTCTTGCTGAGGCTTGCTCTACTAAGTGGCTTCTTATTAAGTGGAGTTAAAAAATAAGGAGTTCTAGAGCTGTGTGTGGTTTTGTGGGAGTGATTGCAGGTGGCTGAGTGTGGATTGCAGCAGAGATCATTGAAAGTTAAGTGTTTGTATTTTTGTACTTGCATTTAAAATCGTTTTTTTTTTTTTTTTTTTTTCTGCTTAATTAAGGCGAGTGCCTGGGGCAACCAGGTGCTATAAATTGAGCCACTTATACTCTTCAGAGCCTGCTCTTTCTGAGGCTTGCTCTACTAAGTGGCTTCTTATTAAGTGGAGTTAAAAAATAAGGAGTTCTAGAGCTGTGTGTGGTTTTGTGGGAGTGATTGCAGGTGGCTGAGTGTGGATTGCAGCAGAGATCATTGAAAGTTAAGTGTTTGTATTTTTGTACTTGCATTTAAAATCGTTTTTTTTTTTTTTTTTTTCTCTGCTTAATTAAGGCGAGTGCCTGGGGCAACCAGGTGCTATAAATTGAGCCACTTATACTCTTCAGAGCCTGCTCTTTCTGAGGCTTGCTCTACTAAGTGGCTTCTTATTAAGTGGAGTTAAAAAATAAGGAGTTCTAGAGCTGTGTGTGGTTTTGTGGGAGTGATTGCAGGTGGCTGAGTGTGGATTGCAGCAGAGATCATTGAAAGTTAAGTGTTTGTATTTTTGTACTTGCATTTAAAATCGTTTTTTTTTTTTTTTTTTCTCTGCTTAATTAAGGCGAGTGCCTGGGGCAACCAGGTGCTATAAATTGAGCCACTTATACTCTTCAGAGCCTGCTCTTTCTGAGGCTTGCTCTACTAAGTGGCTTCTTATTAAGTGGAGTTAAAAAATAAGGAGTTCTAGAGCTGTGTGTGGTTTTGTGGGAGTGATTGCAGGTGGCTGAGTGTGGATTGCAGCAGAGATCATTGAAAGTTAAGTGTTTGTATTTTTGTACTTGCATTTAAAATCGTTTTTTTTTTTTTTTTTTCTCTGCTTAATTAAGGCGAGTGCCTGGGGCAACCAGGTGCTATAAATTGAGCCACTTATACTCTTCAGAGCCTGCTCTTTCTGAGGCTTGCTCTACTAAGTGGCTTCTTATTAAGTGGAGTTAAAAAATAAGGAGTTCTAGAGCTGTGTGTGGTTTTGTGGGAGTGATTGCAGGTGGCTGAGTGTGGATTGCAGCAGAGATCATTGAAAGTTAAGTGTTTGTATTTTTGTACTTGCATTTAAAATCGTTTTTTTTTTTTTTTTTTTCTCTGCTTAATTAAGGCGAGTGCCTGGGGCAACCAGGTGCTATAAATTGAGCCACTTATACTCTTCAGAGCCTGCTCTTTCTGAGGCTTGCTCTACTAAGTGGCTTCTTATTAAGTGGAGTTAAAAAATAAGGAGTTCTAGAGCTGTGTGTGGTTTTGTGGGAGTGATTGCAGGTGGCTGAGTGTGGATTGCAGCAGAGATCATTGAAAGTTAAGTGTTTGTATTTTTGTACTTGCATTTAAAATCGTTTTTTTTTTTTTTTTTTTTCTGCTTAATTAAGGCGAGTGCCTGGGGCAACCAGGTGCTATAAATTGAGCCACTTATACTCTTCAGAGCCTGCTCTTTCTGAGGCTTGCTCTACTAAGTTGCTTCTTATTAAGTGGAGTTAAAAAATAAGGAGTTCTAGAGCTGTGTGTGGTTTTGTGGGAGTGATTGCAGGTGGCTGAGTGTGGATTGCAGCAGAGATCATTGAAAGTTAAGTGTTTGTATTTTTGTACTTGCATTTAAAATCTTTTTTTTTTTTTTTTTTTCTCTGCTTAATTAAGGCGAGTGCCTGGGGCAACCAGGTGCTATAAATTGAGCCACTTATACTCTTCAGAGCCTGCTCTTTCTGAGGCTTGCTCTACTAAGTGGCTTCTTATTAAGTGGAGTTAAAAAATAAGGAGTTCTAGAGCTGTGTGTGGTTTTGTGGGAGTGATTGCAGGTGGCTGAGTGTGGATTGCAGCAGAGATCATTGAAAGTTAAGTGTTTGTATTTTTGTACTTGCATTTAAAATCTTTTTTTTTTTTTTTTTTTCTCTGCTTAATTAAGGCGAGTGCCTGGGGCAACCAGGTGCTATAAATTGAGCCACTTATACTCTTCAGAGCCTGCTCTTTCTGAGGCTTGCTCTACTAAGTGGCTTCTTATTAAGTGGAGTTAAAAAATAAGGAGTTCTAGAGCTGTGTGTGGTTTTGTGGGAGTGATTGCAGGTGGCTGAGTGTGGATTGCAGCAGAGATCATTGAAAGTTAAGTGTTTGTATTTTTGTACTTGCATTTAAAATCTTTTTTTTTTTTTTTTTTTCTCTGCTTAATTAAGGCGAGTGCCTGGGGCAACCAGGTGCTATAAATTGAGCCACTTATACTCTTCAGAGCCTGCTCTTTCTGAGGCTTGCTCTACTAAGTGGCTTCTTATTAAGTGGAGTTAAAAAATAAGGAGTTCTAGAGCTGTGTGTGGTTTTGTGGGAGTGATTGCAGGTGGCTGAGTGTGGATTGCAGCAGAGATCATTGAAAGTTAAGTGTTTGTATTTTTGTACTTGCATTTAAAATCGTTTTTTTTTTTTTTTTTTCTCTGCTTAATTAAGGCGAGTGCCTGGGGCAACCAGGTGCTATAAATTGAGCCACTTATACTCTTCAGAGCCTGCTCTTTCTGAGGCTTGCTCTACTAAGTGGCTTCTTATTAAGTGGAGTTAAAAAATAAGGAGTTCTAGAGCTGTGTGTGGTTTTGTGGGAGTGATTGCAGGTGGCTGAGTGTGGATTGCAGCAGAGATCATTGAAAGTTAAGTGTTTGTATTTTTGTACTTGCATTTAAAATTTTTTTTTTTTTTTTTTTTTCTCTGCTTAATTAAGGCGAGTGCCTGGGGCAACCAGGTGCTATAAATTGAGCCACTTATACTCTTCAGAGCCTGCTCTTTCTGAGGCTTGCTCTACTAAGTGGCTTCTTATTAAGTGGAGTTAAAAAATAAGGAGTTCTAGAGCTGTGTGTGGTTTTGTGGGAGTGATTGCAGGTGGCTGAGTGTGGATTGCAGCAGAGATCATTGAAAGTTAAGTGTTTGTATTTTTGTACTTGCATTTAAAATCGTTTTTTTTTTTTTTTTTTTCTCTGCTTAATTAAGGCGAGTGCCTGGGGCAACCAGGTGCTATAAATTGAGCCACTTATACTCTTCAGAGCCTGCTCTTTCTGAGGCTTGCTCTACTAAGTGGCTTCTTATTAAGTGGAGTTAAAAAATAAGGAGTTCTAGAGCTGTGTGTGGTTTTGTGGGAGTGATTGCAGGTGGCTGAGTGTGGATTGCAGCAGAGATCATTGAAAGTTAAGTGTTTGTATTTTTGTACTTGCATTTAAAATCGTTTTTTTTTTTTTTTTTTCTCTGCTTAATTAAGGCGAGTGCCTGGGGCAACCAGGTGCTATAAATTGAGCCACTTATACTCTTCAGAGCCTGCTCTTTCTGAGGCTTGCTCTACTAAGTGGCTTCTTATTAAGTGGAGTTAAAAAATAAGGAGTTCTAGAGCTGTGTGTGGTTTTGTGGGAGTGATTGCAGGTGGCTGAGTGTGGATTGCAGCAGAGATCATTGAAAGTTAAGTGTTTGTATTTTTGTACTTGCATTTAAAATCTTTTTTTTTTTTTTTTTTTTCTCTGCTTAATTAAGGCGAGTGCCTGGGGCAACCAGGTGCTATAAATTGAGCCACTTATACTCTTCAGAGCCTGCTCTTTCTGAGGCTTGCTCTACTAAGTGGCTTCTTATTAAGTGGAGTTAAAAAATAAGGAGTTCTAGAGCTGTGTGTGGTTTTGTGGGAGTGATTGCAGGTGGCTGAGTGTGGATTGCAGCAGAGATCATTGAAAGTTAAGTGTTTGTATTTTTGTACTTGCATTTAAAATCGTTTTTTTTTTTTTTTTTTTCTCTGCTTAATTAAGGCGAGTGCCTGGGGCAACCAGGTGCTATAAATTGAGCCACTTATACTCTTCAGAGCCTGCTCTTTCTGAGGCTTGCTCTACTAAGTGGCTTCTTATTAAGTGGAGTTAAAAAATAAGGAGTTCTAGAGCTGTGTGTGGTTTTGTGGGAGTGATTGCAGGTGGCTGAGTGTGGATTGCAGCAGAGATCATTGAAAGTTAAGTGTTTGTATTTTTGTACTTGCATTTAAAATCGTTTTTTTTTTTTTTTTTTCTCTGCTTAATTAAGGCGAGTGCCTGGGGCAACCAGGTGCTATAAATTGAGCCACTTATACTCTTCAGAGCCTGCTCTTTCTGAGGCTTGCTCTACTAAGTGGCTTCTTATTAAGTGGAGTTAAAAAATAAGGAGTTCTAGAGCTGTGTGTGGTTTTGTGGGAGTGATTGCAGGTGGCTGAGTGTGGATTGCAGCAGAGATCATTGAAAGTTAAGTGTTTGTATTTTTGTACTTGCATTTAAAATCTTTTTTTTTTTTTTTTTTTCTCTGCTTAATTAAGGCGAGTGCCTGGGGCAACCAGGTGCTATAAATTGAGCCACTTATACTCTTCAGAGCCTGCTCTTTCTGAGGCTTGCTCTACTAAGTGGCTTCTTATTAAGTGGAGTTAAAAAATAAGGAGTTCTAGAGCTGTGTGTGGTTTTGTGGGAGTGATTGCAGGTGGCTGAGTGTGGATTGCAGCAGAGATCATTGAAAGTTAAGTGTTTGTATTTTTGTACTTGCATTTAAAATCGTTTTTTTTTTTTTTTTTTCTCTGCTTAATTAAGGCGAGTGCCTGGGGCAACCAGGTGCTATAAATTGAGCCACTTATACTCTTCAGAGCCTGCTCTTTCTGAGGCTTGCTCTACTAAGTGGCTTCTTATTAAGTGGAGTTAAAAAATAAGGAGTTCTAGAGCTGTGTGTGGTTTTGTGGGAGTGATTGCAGGTGGCTGAGTGTGGATTGCAGCAGAGATCATTGAAAGTTAAGTGTTTGTATTTTTGTACTTGCATTTAAAATCGTTTTTTTTTTTTTTTTTTCTCTGCTTAATTAAGGCGAGTGCCTGGGGCAACCAGGTGCTATAAATTGAGCCACTTATACTCTTCAGAGCCTGCTCTTTCTGAGGCTTGCTCTACTAAGTGGCTTCTTATTAAGTGGAGTTAAAAAATAAGGAGTTCTAGAGCTGTGTGTGGTTTTGTGGGAGTGATTGCAGGTGGCTGAGTGTGGATTGCAGCAGAGATCATTGAAAGTTAAGTGTTTGTATTTTTGTACTTGCATTTAAAATCGTTTTTTTTTTTTTTTTTTTCTCTGCTTAATTAAGGCGAGTGCCTGGGGCAACCAGGTGCTATAAATTGAGCCACTTATACTCTTCAGAGCCTGCTCTTTCTGAGGCTTGCTCTACTAAGTGGCTTCTTATTAAGTGGAGTTAAAAAATAAGGAGTTTAAGAAAAGGAGTTTGGAAACTAAGGTTGGATATAATTTCCTTGTGTGTTGTTGGCTTAATTTTACGTGGTCCTTCAACTACAGCAGACAGGGTCTAAATCTAAATCATTTATACTGTTTTACTTTTTTACTGTTGTAATCCCCATTTAGTATGTGTTGCACAATTTACAACGCAGTCCAGTGCACATCTTGCATGATGTATGCAGTCCTGGAACAGCCGTTCGAGGGTGTATATCTTTGTTCTAGATGTGAGCAAATTACCCGTTTGGAATCGCAGATCGAGTCTCTAAATGGGCAAGTTGCTACACTGAGAGGCATTGATAATTTGCAAAAGAGTTTCCTTCTCACCGAGAAAGCACTCTTTGGGGTAGATGAGGGGGAGGGTGACAGAGAGGAGGCTGAGGAAAGTGAGGTAGCTAGCTGGGTAAAAGTTAGAAAGCGGGGTAGAGGGAAGAGTGCCAGGGAGGCTAGCCCTGATCTGACACACCCCAACAAGTTTGCACGTTTGGCAGATGAGGGGGATGTCAGTTCGGGGACGGCACTGCTGCAGCCAGACACTTCCTCTGCCAGTCAGGGGAATGTCAGCTCCAGTAAGCAGGGAACCAGGAGAGCAGGGCAGGCCAGACAGGTGCTGGTAGTGGGAGACTCCATTATTAGGGGAACAGATAGGGAAATCTGTCACAAAGACCGTGATTGCCGAACAGTGTGCTGTCTTCCTGGCGCTAGAGTTCGACACATCGCGGATCGGGTTGACAGATTACTGGAAGGGGCTGGAGACGATCCAGCGGTCATGGTCCATATCGGAACCAATGACAAAGTTAGAGGTAGGTGGAGAGTCCTTAAAAATGATTTCAGGGATTTAGGTCAAAAGCTGAGGGCAAGGACCTCTAAGGTAGTATTTTCCGAAATACTGCCTGTACCACGAGCCACACAAGAAAGGCAATGGGAGATTAGGGAGATTAACAAGTGGCTCAAGAACTGGTGTAGGATGGAGGGGTTTGGGTTCCTGGAGAACTGGGCCGATTTTTCTATCGGCAACAGGCTCTATCGTAGGGACGGGCTGCACCTCAATGGGGAAGGGGCAGCTGTGCTGGGGAGAAAGATGGCTAGAAGGTTGGAGGAGTGTTTAAACTAGGGACTGGGGGGGAGGGTAATTACGTTATAGGAGGGGAAGATAGTGCAGATAGAGACCGGGGGCAAGGTAATAAGAATGGGGGAGGAATGGAAGGAGGGACTATAACAATTCAGAAGGAAAGGTGTAGGGTAAAAAATATACATAAACCTCTCAAATGTATGTATACTAATGCCAGAAGCCTGACTAATAAAACTGGTGAACTGGAATTAGTGATGTGTGAGGAGGACTATGACATAGTGGGAATAACTGAGACATGGCTGGATGATAGCTATGACTGGGCAGTTAATGTACAAGGTTACAGTCTGTTTAGAAAGGATCGTCAAAACCGGAGAGGGGGAGGGGTCTGCCTTTATATAAAGTCCTGTCTAAAGCCCACAGTCCGAGAAGATATAAGTGAGGGACATGAACATGTGGAGTCACTATGGGTAGAGATACATGGAGCTAAAAACAACAATAAATTACTAATAGGAGTTTACTATAAACCACCTAATATACCAGAGTCCACAGAAAATCTACTACTAAACGAGATAGACGAGGCGGCAAATCATAATGAGGTGGTTATTATGGGGGACTTCAACTACCCAGATATAGACTGGGAAACTGAAACTTGTATATCTCATAAGGGAAACAGGTTCGTGGCTATAACCAAAGACAATTACCTCTCCCAACTGGTTCAGGACCCGACTAGAGGGACGGCCATACTGGACTTAGTATTAACCAATAGACCTGACAGAACAACAGACGTGCAGGTCGGGGGACACCTGGGAAATAGTGACCATAAAGTAATAACTTTCCAATTATCATTCAAAAGAGCGTTTCTACAGGGAGGAACAAAAATACCAAACTTCAAAAAAGCTAAATTTAGCCAACTAAGAGAGGCCATAGGGCAAACTAACTGGGACAAAGTCCTCACAAATACAGACACAAAATGGGATATCTTTAAAAACATCCTAAAAACTCATTGTCAGAGGTACATACCGTATGGTAATAAAAGGTTAAGGAACAAAAAGAAACCAATGTGGATAAATAGAACTGTAAAGAAAGCAATAAATGACAAAAAGAAAGCATATAAAACACTAAAACAGGAGGGTTGCATGGAAGCACTGAAAAACTATAAGGAAAAAAATAGAACATGTAAAAAACAAATAAAAGCGGCCAAACTAGAGACCGAGAGATTAATTGCCAAAGAGAGTAAAACCAACCCTAAAATGTTCTTCAATTATATAAATGTTAAAAAGTATAAAGCTGAAGGTGTTGGCCCTTTAAAGAGTAATGCGGGGGGAGTCGCAGAGAGCGACGAGGAGAAAGCAAAGCTGTTAAATATTTTTTTCTCCAATGTATTCACTGAGGAAAATAAATTGTCAGATGACATGCAGAATGCAAAAATAAATTCCCCATTAAAAGTGTCCTGTCTGACCCAGGAAGAAGTACATCAGCGGCTTAAAAAGATTAAAATAGACAAATCGCCAGGACCGGATGGCATACACCCCCGTATCCTAAAGGAATTAAGTAATGTCATAGCCAGACCCTTATTTCTGATATTTGCAGACTCTATACTGACAGGGAATGTCCCACAGGATTGGCGCGTGGCATATGTGGTGCCAATATTCAAAAAGGGGCCAAAAACAGAGCCTGGAAGTTTAACATCTGTTGTGGGTAAACTGTTTGAAGGTTTTCTGAGAGATGCTATATTAGAGCATCTCAACGGAAATAAGCAAATAACGCCATATCAGCATGGCTTCGTGAGGGATCGGTCATGTCAAACTAATTTAATCAGTTTCTATGAGGAGGTAAGTTCTAGACTTGACAGCGGCGAATCAATGGATGTCGTATATCTGGACTTCTCCAAAGCATTTGACACTGTACCGCATAAAAGGTTAGTATATAAAATGAGAATGCTCGGACTGGGAGAAAACATCTGTATGTGGGTAAGTAACTGGCTGAGTGATAGAAAACAGAGGGTGGTTATTAACGGTACACATTCAGATTGGGTCACTGTCACTAGTGGGGTACCTCAGGGGTCAGTATTGGGCCCTATTCTCTTCAATATATTTATTAATGATCTTGTAGAAGGCTTGCATAGTAAAGTATCAATTTTCGCAGATGACACTAAACTGTGTAAAGTAATTTACACTGAAGAGGACAGTATACTACTACAGAGGGATCTGGATAGATTGGAGGCTTGGGCAGATAAGTGGCAGATGAGGTTTAACACTGATAAATGTAAGGTTATGCACATGGGAAGGAAAAATGCAAGTCACCCGTACATACTAAATGGTAAAACACTGGGTAACACTGACATGGAAAAGGATCTAGGAATTTTAATAAACAGCAAACTAAACAGCAAAAACCAGTGTCAGGCAGCTGCTGCCAAGGCCAACAAGATAATGGGTTGCATCAAAAGGGGCATAGATTCCCGTGATATGAACATAGTCCTACCACTTTACAAATCGCTAGTCAGACCACACATGGAGTACTGTGTACAGTTCTGGGCTCCTGTAAACAAGGCAGACATAGCAGAGCTAGAGAGGGTTCAGAGGAGGGCAACTAAAGTAATAACTGATAACAAATATTTAGAAAAGGCTCCACCAGCAACCTACTGGAGCACAGCCTTTCAGTTTACCAGCTGTAAACTCATTTTGCCTGGATCACCTGCATGATATAATTTAAAATGCTTGGATAGAGGATCTATCCAAGCATTTTAAATTATATCATGCAGGTGATCCAGGCAAAATGAGTTATGCGGCTATCCAAACAGTCAAACAGGACTGGAGAGGAGGCGACTTTGTGGCCAAAATGTCTAGACAGGAGTCCAAGAAAATATTCGAGTTTGGGTCTTTGATGCCTCTAGGTCTCAACTCAGAAATTGAAATTTTCGGGTTCCTATAGGGGAGACGGGTTGGTTTACACGGGGAGTCAATGCCGGGCTGTTTTTCAGCGCATTGACCCCTCCTGCATCCCTTCCCCTCTCACCCTAAAGCCACATACCAGACATCCCAACATGTAATTCATTATCACTTTTTATTATTTTTATCATTAGTATTATTTTTATTTTTATTTTAGTATTATTATATTGTATTTTATTAACAATTTTTTTTTTCTATTATGTATATTCATATTTAATATGAAATAAATGTGTATCCACATAATGTAGCCTGTGCAGTAACGTGCTGGAATTTATTGATTATTTATGTACTTTAGAGTAATGACTGAGACTGTGATTGGTCCAGTCCAAAAACCGATCCATATTTTCCATCAAACCTCTCTATAACAAAGTCCAGCCGTTCCAGCATATGTCACATTTTAAATTATTTTAATTGTTTTATTGTTAATTTTTCAATGTGTATCCTACACATATATAATTATAACATGATGGTAGGACGCTTTTAGCAATATATTTGCAGTTAGTCATTGTGTCTGTCATTGAAGGTGAAGATTACGGCTGTGCTGTTCAGCCCAGTCCGCCATCCGACCCACATTTTTTAACAAACCCAAACAGGGTATATAAAGTAACAACCTGTGTCTGTATTCAGCATTATACACCTATCTACTGAGGAAGGAACTTGGTTCCGAAACGCGTCTAGTGTGTATTAAGACCTGGCTATTAGTGCGGTTTTTTAAAAAAACGCAAGAGGACTTTCTTCAATTATTTTTTCCCACACCGCTGCAAAAGATCTTATCTACTAAGGACTCACCAAGTGGACTGACATTGTGTTGCTATATCTGGCATTGCCGCAAATACAAGGTAAATCCTGTTCACTTTTTCTGACCTGACGAGTTCAGACAATACCGGTTCAACTCAGCTGTACCAGCTTCCGCTGGTCTGACGGTTCAGACTCCTGCGTCACAAACCAGCGATCGACTACCTGGCTGGACACGTGGGACGCTGAGAGAGCGGCTCTGATGGTTTGCTCCGCTAACAATAAGTAAGTGGAGCCCTACTAAGTGGAACAAGTGCGGTTTCTATTTTGTCAGACAACATCTCAACACAGAGTCCTTCCGTGAGAAAAATATAATCGGGACAAAGCAGAATCTCCAGTTCCAACTACATGGCAAATTGATATTTGAAAGCATGAACATATGATTGGTCCAACAGAATACCCCTTGCAGCCCAACTTTAGCCATTAGGTCTTATTCCTAGGAGTACTCCGGCTATTTAGGTTTTGTGCGTGAGCTCCGCACTTATATACCTATTTACACATTTTTGTCTATATATGTACGCTGATACTGACACAGTTAGCCTGTTGTGATTTAATGTATTAATAAATTTTAAAGCAAAAATACTGTGAGCCAGCCTATATTTATATTGATTTAAAGTAATAACTGGAATGGGGCAACTACAGTACCCTGAAAGATTATCAAAATTAGGGTTATTCACTTTAGAAAAAAGACGACTGAGGGGAGATCTAATTAATATGTATAAATATATCAGGGGTCAGTACAGAGATCTATCCCATCAGCTATTTATCCCCAGGACTGTGACTGTGACGAGGGGACATCCTCTGCGTCTGGAGGAAAGAAGGTTTGTACACAAACATAGAAGAGGATTCTTTACGGTAAGAGCAGTGAGACTATGGAACTCTCTGCCTGAGGAGGTGGTGATGGTGAGTACAATAAAGGAATTCAAGAGGGGCCTGGATGTGTTTCTAGAGCGTAATAATATTACAGGCTATAGCTACTAGAGAGGGGTCGTTGATCCAGGGAGTTATTCTGATTGGAGTCGGGAAGAAATTTTTTATTCCCCTAAAGTGGAGAAAATTGGCTTCTACCTCACAGGGTTTTTTGCCTTCCTCTGGATCAACTTGCAGGATAACAGGCCGAACTGGATGGACAAATGTCTTTTTTCGGCCTTATGTACTATGTTACTATGTTACTACTATGTTACTATGATACCATGGGTAGAATACCAAAATCCATATGTTAACTGTAGGTGTTATATGTTTGCAGTAGATATGTTATGTATTCCCGGGTAAGGTGCGGGAAGCTAGAGGGTGATCAGTTACAAAAAGAGTGTGCTTAACAGTTTTCAGTTTTCACATTGATAAAAAAAAACTATTAGTAGTCAGTTCTGGCTACGCTCCTCCGGCTAATACTGTTTATTAGCTGAGGAACTCATCTGGTCTTACCGACTGGTGTAGCATAATTCCACAGGCCTAATTTTTGGGCGTGGTGTGGAGCCAATCGGTCAGTCCAGTGAACTGTAGTTCTCTATAGTGTTTTGCCACTTAATGGCAAGGTTACAGTCTTGGGGAGGTTTGGGGTATGTTGCGGGACAGAGCAGTCTTGGTTATGAATGGAAGTATGGCTGGCTGAGTGTGGAATGGAAGGGGGTGTGCCTTCCTCCAGAGCAGAGAGACAAAGATATTATTGTAAGGGTTGTGACTCTAATGATGTGCAGGAGATTGTCTTTTACCATTAATGGCTAACTGCATTAAATTCCTCAGCTGGAATGTTCGGGGAATCAAAGAAAAGACTAAAAGGAAGGCGATTTTGGAATGCGTTCGTCCGCTACATGCTCTCATATGCTGCCTGCAGGAGACACACTTGCTGCCGGAGCAGGTACATTTGCTCAAATTGGCTTGGGTGGGGTTTCACTCCACGTATTCTACATATGCTAGAGGAGTTAGTATCTTGATACATAAAAACATACCATTTTGCTGCATTTCTAGCAGAGTGGATTCTGATGGGTGCTATGTGTGCTTATATGGTACGCTTTACAACCAGCCGTGTGTGATATGTGGAGTGTATATCCCGCCCCCATACTCCCCGCTAGTGATCAGGAAGGTTTTATCTTTCATAACGGATTTCCCAGGGGTGCCAACTCTCATACTGGGTGACTTTAATAATGTAATAAGTCCTGACATTGATAGGATGGGAACAGCGGAAAGAGATCCTTCAGGAGAATATACCACATTTGGGAGACTCATACAGGAAGTATCTCTAATAGACATATGGAGGGAGAGGAATATGAGGGAGAGACAATACTCATGTTTTTCTAATACATTTGGCTCATTGTCCAGAATTGATTTGGCTCTAGTTAATTCTGAAATGGGCAGGTTGGTACAAGAAGCTGCATATCTTCCCCGTCGGCTGTCGGATCACTCCCCACTGATGGTCTCTGCTGCTTTTAGGCCCATTACAATAGGACATGGAATGATGTGGGCATTTAACCCCTTTTGGTTATCTGTGCTGCCGGAGGTTGGTAATATTAAAGAGCAGTTGGAGGAGTTCTTTAGGATCAATCTGCCTACAACTGCAAGGTTAATAGTCTGGGATACCATGAAGTCCTTCTTGCGAGGGTTACTTATAGCTCAAATTAATAAGAAAAAGAGTGAAACTAGAGCTAATGGTCAGGCTCTAACACGGGCGGTAGAAGTGGCTGAAGCTAATGGTGCCATATTCAACAATAACCTTTAAAGGCATATACCCTTACCAACATAAGGCTGTAATAATAATTAATAAAAACACAGGAACTTCAAATGGATGAAAAGGCCGCGGTCTTTATTAAATTATTGGGGGTTACATAACTCAACCATTTTAAACCAGTATAAAACCATATTAATAAAATTAAAGTCCATTTACTGAATTAATTTAAATCCACCCAGAATTCTGAGCGACTAACCCCCCCTTTAAAGAAACAAAGACCGCGACAATAATCAAGGGAGGGCGGGCGGGACAAGCCTCTTCACTGTTCTTGACACGGCGACTGATCTTCACAGGTACGACACCTTCTTAAATAGGTACAATTCCCGCCGAACCGCTCCACAAACCAATCCAGGACCTAGATAAAAATAGAACAAGGCCCAGCAACCGGACAGCAACTGATTTAACCAATAGTAAACACTGACCCTTCAGCCACACTGACCAATCCAGAAGCTGCCCGGTATCCAGCTGGCTTACTTCACCTGAGGGAAATAAACAGAAACACAAGGGAACAGACAAGGGGAGAAAAGGCAGAAAACCCAGTCCATAGCAACCTATGTTTCAATGGCACCATGAGGTGCAAAGCCTATTCAGGCCAAGCCCCTATCATGGTGCCATATTCAACAATAACCTTTAAAGGCATATACCCTTACCAACATAAGGCTGTAATAATAATTAATAAAAACACAGGAACTTCAAATGGATGAAAAGGCCGCGGTCTTTATAAAATTATTGGGGGTTACATAACTCAACCATTTTAAACCAGTATAAAACCATATTAATAAAATTAAAGTCCATTTACTGAATTAATTTAAATCCACCCAGAATTCTGAGCGACTAACCCCAACAGGCAAGTGAGGATTCATCCGCACTTGCCCCCCCACCAATAAAACCGCAGCCCTTTCAATCATTACCTGTAATCCATTGATAAAAATATCTAAACCAATATCTGAGAGGTGAACCAAATCCTCTCGATATAACCCCCGAATTGACCCATCCAGCTCCAAATGACGATGAGACCAGCCATTTACAACTGGCATAAATTTCTCTAAACCTCTATTTATCCTCTTACGAATCTTTTCTAAAAATCTGAGCTGAGGATTATTCCATACAAAACGAGGGATAATCTCTGAAAATATCAATACCACCCCCGGGATAAGCTCACTAATATACACTAAATCTTTTTTTATTTCCGCTAATAAATCTAATGTTTTATTTCTACCTAAATCATTCCCACCTACATGAAAAATAATTACCTGAGGAGGAAGGTGAGACTGTAATTCCCCTTTTAGGATCGGGACTACCTGCCTCCATTTCATACCTCTAAAACCAAACCAATATAAACACACAGATGGAATATTAAAAAATACTTGTTGGGAATAATTACGAACCGAAGATCTCCTTTCGGCCCAGAAAATGAACGAATGTCCCATAATCCAAACTCTAATCTCCTCATAATCTGAAAAAGAATTATAATCATCACACTAAATTAGGTCTAACATATGATCTATAACAGTCAGACTCCCACCTACCAATTCTTTTTATCAGAGCTTTATCTAAACCCAACCTAGAAGCTTCTGTAGCTGCCCCAATACGAAAGGAATGGGAAGAATAACGCTCTGAACCTAAACCCAACAAACATAAACATTTCTTAAAGACTGCATTGAACTGAAATTTAGATAAAGAAGAACCATTCTCATGCACCAAAAAAGAACAACTGCCAACTGGGCGAACCATTAGAAATTCTTTAACTGCCTGGACGGGACAAACTTCAGCATTTCCCAACTTATTCAAAGAAATAACAAAACCCTTCCCTAACTGGTCTGTTTTTGACTTAACAACTGAGATTAAAACCGAATCAACACTTAACCTAACATCCGACAAACATAACTGAGATACAGACCTAGTATTTGCTGCAACTAACTCACTCAACCTAAAAGCACCAAAAAATGCTAACACAAACGCCACCTTAAACAACCGAAACTCAAAAAACGAAGACGCCACTTGATTTAAAACAGACACTAACCTCCCTAACAACTCAAAAGTAACTGGCCTACGTGTATCAGCTACAAACTTATCTTTCCGAATACCCTTCAACAGCTGCTTCACAATAAATGAACTATTAATTGGAGCAAGACCTGCTAACTTAAAGAAAAACGATATACCAGCCAAAGTCTTCTGAATAGCAGAAAAACCCAAACCCAGCCTAACTAAACTACAGCTAAAATCTAACACTGAACCTATATCCCCTTCAAAAACCCCTAAATTCCTATCATTACAAAAAACCAACCATTTATTCCAGGCTAACTCAAACCCACTCCATGTATTGGGTGCCAACGAATTCCGAATAAGTTCACTCATCAATGCCAAATTATTTCCCACAAGTAGGCCGGACAAGGGATGCCTTCTTTCCTCGCGTCTGGAACCAGCGCTTGAAATTCCTTCCACTGTGCACGAGAGAGAGAATCTGCTATAACATTTTCTTTACTTGGTAGATACTTAGCCTTCAACCAGATATTTCTGGCAAGGCAACATCTAACCAAAACTTGTAACAACTTAACTACTAATTTATTATTAGAAGAAAGACAATTTACCGCAAACAACACACCCTTATTATCAGTATGTAATAAAACCCTCTTGTTAGCCAACTCACAACCCCAAATTATTAAGGACACAACCACTGGAAATAACTCTAATAAAACTAAATTTTTTGTAAGCCCAGCAGATCTCCATGACTCAGGCCACGACCCCGCTGACCACTGACCATCTAGAAAAGCCCCATAACCCCAAGAACCTGATGCGTCAGTAAACAGCCTCAAATACGCTGCCTCCACGAAATCACCCTGCCAGATACTAGCTCCATTAAAATTAACCAAAAATTCCTCCCAAACTCTAAGGTCATCTTTAAGTTCTTTATTCAAACGAACATGAGCTCCTGGAGACTTCAGGCCACTCGTAGCCATATACAATCTCCTAGAAAAAATCCTACCAACAGGGATTACTCTAGACGCAAAAGCAAACAATCCCAATAAACTTTGCAAATCCTTTAACGTCGTCTTTTTTGAAAACAACATTTTCTTAATTAATAACAATAACCTATCAATTTTCTCCCCTGGTAACCTAAACTCCATTCTAACAGTGTCAATAGCTATGCCTAAAAACTCAATATAACAGCAGGGTAAAACAGTCTTCTCTTCTGCTAATGGAACACCAAAACACCTACAAACATCATAAAAACGACTTAACAAACCAGAACAAACTTCAGAATCTGCCGGACCAATAAACAAAAAATCGTCTAAATAATGTAACAAACCGCCAACTTTAACATTATACATGCACACCCAATGAATAAATGAAGAAAATGATTCAAAATAAGAACATGACAATGAAAAACCCATGGGCAAACACATATCATAGTAAAATCTCTCATCAAATTTAAAACCTAAAGAATTAAAACCCTCAGGGCATACTGGTAATAAGCGAAAAGCAGATTTAATGTCAGCCTTTGCTACTAAACAATTCTTACCAAATGAATTTAATAATTTTATAGCATCATCAAAAGAACTGTAGGAGACTGAACACAAATTATCATCAATTTCATCATTCAATGAAAATTTTTCAGGAAAAGATAAATGATGAATGACTCTAAACTCATTACTGGCTTTCTTAGGCACTAAACCTAGAGGGGAAACACGAAAATCTTCAAAAGGGGGATCAACAAAAGGGCCTGCCACTCTGCCTGCTAACACTTCTTTCTCAATTTTCTCTCTAACAATACCCATATTTGCAGAAACTGAATTCAAATTTTCACTTAACAAACAACCTGGCCCTTTAAAACTAGGAACGAAAAAACCAACTGAAAAACCTTTAATTAGCAACTCGGCCTTCTCCCTGTTTGGGTACATTTCTAGCCATGGCAGCATGTTTTGCAAGCTCACTGGAGTCCGCGCCTTTTGAATACTCCCGGCTATTGCTAACCTGCTGAGATCCAAAGGGCCTTTTAAAACATCTAAACATTGGATGTGGGCCCGCACAAATGGAACATTCATGTCTATACCTGCATGAACTTAACCATTTGCACGCCGACTCATTAAAAGCAAAACATAAGCCCTTCCTAAAAGAATTCTGTGAACTTACCACCTGCTGCCTATTAATTGCAACCGACCTTTGAGGTAGCATCAAACTTAACCATAACCCCACATCCTTGTTACCCCATTTTAGACTTGGATGTACCGCTAGCTTTTGCCTGAAAGTTTCATCATAAAGAAACCATGAAAGCCCACCGAAATTACGATAAGCTTCCAAAATAGTATCAATATGCTGAAACAAACCTACTCCCAGCTGCGGATATTTAGAAACTAAAATAGAAGCGTAAATTGAAAAAGCCTGTAACCAATTGTTAAAGGATTTAACAATACCTCTATCCTCATCTGATTTTTCATCTGTCTTTTTCTCTGCTTTAAAAACCTCTTTGGCTGACGGCAGTAAAGATAAAATATCTACATACTCCCGACGCCAAATTTTTTCTTTTACAACATTTGACAAATGAAACCCCAGAGGAGAAGCCTCACACGACAGTGCTTCTTTTAAGCAAGCTTCGTTAACCCCTATTGCATTTTCAAAAACCGGACCCCCTCCGCCAGAAGCAAAACTAGCCGCTGGCAAAGGGGGATCCGTCCAAGCCACCGATGGCGACTCGACTGGCTGCACTGCTCTAACTCTATTACCCTTAGCTAGATCTGAAAACATTGCAGCCAAATCCTGTAAAAAAGACATGTTAGGGTTAACAGACAGCGATGACTGCCTGTCTGATATCTCACCCCTGGGAGGCTGGATCGGGTCTTCAGGCGGCAACACAGCTATCCCCTCTAAACCAGGCTGCGAGACCGCCGGCCTGGGAGGAGACTGCTGGTGCCTGCCCTGGTTGCTTGTCCTCTGCGGCGAATAGGTCCTCCTGGGTCTCTTCTTCCTGCTTGAGCTCCTTGTTGCGGTGGCCACCGGCAGCTCTCCAGCAGAAGCATCCACTTCCTGGTTGGCAACTTGTGATGACGATCTTCCGGCCGCTTCTTCGTGATGAAAACTTGGCTCCGCCTCTTCCGGCGCATGCGCAGACCCGATTCTTTCACTCCGCTGAACGCCGGCACCCTGAGACATCAGCACCTCCCCGGCCAACAACCTGCGCAGCCACTCGTCGCCGCCACAGGTAAGAGCTCTATTGCGAATGTGGCCGAGGGGAGCTTCAGTACTGCTAGGGTCCATTGTCAGCCGACGGTTCCCCTTCACAAGCCGGACTTCTTTGCTTCAGGCGCCGCTGCTAAGGCCGACAACCCCGCACACTGCTCCGCTTCAGGCGCCGCTTCACTGCCGCTTTACTTCCAGATGCCGACCCACCGAAGCTCCTTCTTCACCGCCGACCCCGAACTCCGCTGCCGCTGCCGCTGGACCTCTTCAACCGACGTGGACAAGCCTCTTCACTGTTCTTGACACGGCGACTGATCTTCACAGGTACGACACCTTCTTAAATAGGTACAATTCCCGCCGAACCGCTCCACAAACCAATCCAGGACCTAGATAAAAGTAGAACAAGGCCCAGCAACCGGACAGCAACTGATTTAACCAATAGTAAACACTGACCCTTCAGCCACACTGACCAATCCAGAAGCTGCCCGGTATCCAGCTGGCTTACTTCACCTGAGGGAAATAAACAGAAACACAAGGGAACAGACAAGGGGAGAAAAGGCAGAAAACCCAGTCCATAGCAACCTATGTTTCAATGGCACCATGAGGTGCAAAGCCTATTCAGGCCAAGCCCCTATCATTATGTGGAAAAGCCAGATGATAGGTGTAAGGAATTATGGAAGGGGGCGCAAAAGGAGTTGAATGACATGCTGCTACTTAATGCTAAGAACAAACAGTTTTTCCAAAAACAAGTATGTTATGAAGAAGGAGAAAAGACAGGTAGAATGCTGGCTCTGATATCTAGGGCACAGCGACCCCCCCAATTATATAGCGACTCTCAGGGATCCAGCTGGGAATCTGTGTAGTGCTTCGGAGCATATACTGGAGATTATGAAGGGATTTTACTCCAACCTGTATGTATCCCGTTTATCAGCCTCAGATGAAGAAATAGATTCATTCTTGGATGGGCTTAGCATGCCTATACTTACTTCTGATCAGAGTATTAAATTCGATTCTCCTATAACGATCACTGAGTGTGAGGTGGCGCTGTCAAGTATGTCTAACAATAAGGCCCCGGGTGGTGACGGCTTACCGGCGGAGATATACAAGCGATTTGCCTCAGTCATGCTGCCCCAGCAGTTGGAGGTCTTCAAGGAGGCGATGACACAAAAAAAACTGCCCTCCAGTATGACTGAGGCGACGATTGTGGTTCTTCCGAAGCCGGGCAAAGATATTCAGGAGGCCGAGTCTTATAGGCCGATCTCACTACTTCAGGTAGACTTTAAAATACTAGCCAAGGTCCTAGCTAATCGTTTGAATCTGATTATATCTAACCTTATTCACACAGACCAGGCTGGCTTTATGCCAAATATGTCTATGGCGGTCAACATCAGACGCCTCTATCTAAATATCCAGAGTAGGGGATATGCTTCAAATGCGGCGGTCGCATCTCTAGATGCGGCCAAAGCATTTGATAGTGTAGAATGGAAATACTTGTGGAAGGTACTGCGGAAGCTAGGGTTTGGGCAATCATTTATAGGGTGGATTCAGCTCTTATATGATAGGCCAATTGCTAGGATTAGGGTGAACGGCAATCTATCAGATAGCTTCACACTCCATAGGGGGACGAGGCAGGGTTGTCCCCTGTCTCCTTTGTTATTTGCGATTGCAATTGAACCTCTAGCTGAAGCTATCAGATCTTCTGCAGGGATTAGGGGCTTTACATACGGCTCCCTGGAGGAGAAAGTGGCACTATATGCAGATGATCTGTTATTATTTATGGATGATTGGAGGGTGTCTCTTCCGGTAGCGATGGAAGTTATTAATAGGTTTGGGAAAATGTTGGGTCTTTGTATTAATTGGACTAAGTCCGTGCTGATGCCATTGAAGGAAGACATGGCTGACAGTGACTCCTGTGTGGAGGGCCTACAAGTTGTGCACTCTTTCAAATATCTGGGCATTCAGATTTCTTGCAATGATCTAGATTTTGAGAGACTGAACATCTCTCCTCTACTCCAGAAGTTTAAACAGAAGGTTAATACATGGACAAAACTGCAGTTATCTATTATAGGTAGAACGAATCTAGTAAAAATGATACTGATGCCACAGCTTTTATATGTGCTGCACAATGCTCCTGTATGGCTCCCCCTGAGGATTTTCTATGTAATTAATGCAATTTTCAGGGATCTTATATGGAAGAAGGGAGTGCCTCGCATCAAGTTGGCAATTCTGTGTAGGCCAAAGACGAATGGGGGTCTGGGGGTTCCGGATCCATGGATGTATTACCTGGCGGCACAAATGCAGCATATGAGAGGATGGGAGTCGACGGATGGCATGGGTACTGCTAGCAAAATTATTCAGTCATTAGTAGGGTGTCAAAATTTGAGATCTGCTCTGGAGGAGGGTACTTTCCATGCACTGGGTAGTACATACCGGGTATTGCGCGCCATTCATAATACTTGGTGGAAAGTCAGGGGAATAATAAGGGTACAGGGTTATTCTGATATCACTCCTATTTGGCCGAATTATATGTACGCAGAAGTGGACAAAGTCAAAGGAGTTAAGGTATGGGCCGATGCGGGGCTTAAGTATATGAGCCAGCTGTTCGACAATAATGTCCTCAAAGAGTTTTCAGGGTTACAACAGGAATTTGGTTTGCAGAAGTCCCAATTTTATCTTTATTTACAACTTAGGCACGCTCTACGTGCTCAGGAACAGGTAGGGGCAGTACGTCCTGCACAGAAAAATTCAATAGTAGACTTGGTAAAATCTGGCGGAGGTACAGCAGGGGTGATCTCTTTAAATTACACGTGTCTTATGGAAGCGCAATTTAAAAAACAGGACTTCCCGCTATACGATAAATGGAGGAGGGATGCCCCCGAATTAACGGAGGAGCAATGGGACACTGTCTTGGAGGAGTTTACACAAGTAGCGGTGAGTGAAGCTCAAAAGGGTATCTCAACTCTTACTGTTACACAGAGTATACAAAACTCCTGTCCTATTGAAAAGAATGGGGTATAGAGCGGATAATTGTTGCCCGAGGTGTGATGTGGCGAATGCGGACCTCATTCATATGATGTGGAACTGTCCTAGACTGAGAAGGTACTGGAGTGGGGTAGAAGGGATAGTGAAAACTGTCTTTGATATTGACCTTAGTATGGATGTTGTGACGTGTATATTGGGATGTGTGGATGTACCGGGATCGGTGCCTGAAAAAGGATTGGCTATTATTAGAGTGCTCTACCAGGCTAGGAAGGTAATTGCTTTCCACTGGATAGATGCTCAACCCCCATCAGTGGTTGAATGGGAAAAAAAGGTGCATGTGCTGATCAGTCTGGAAAAATATGTATACCAAAAGAGGAACTGTATGAAAAAGTTTGAAAAGATATGGGCACTCTGGATTCAACATTATAATTTGCAAATGTAAGGGACTGAATGAGAGAATGAGTAGGAATGTATGAGAGAGATATACAGGAACGGGTGGAGAGAAGAGAGAAGGAATATAAGAGGAATGGGCATTTAAAAGGGTAGTCTTCGGGGGGCGTGGCTAACTGCCGGCATGACCGCACGCACTTGAGAGCGGCTCCGGTCCCTGGTATCAATCCTGACTAATCCTGCCAAGCTGCATTCCTCAGACTCAGAGTGGCAAGTGCAGAGGAGACGGAGGAAACCCAGGAACCAAGATATGGGTCCCAGCAAGGCGCAGACCGCGGCCGACAAACTTAAAGAATATGCCCGCCAGGAAAACCAACATGGCGCCGCGGCTCCCGCCACTCCACGTGCAGCGGTGACGCGCGGACAGGCCGCGCAGCAGATAGAAACTGATGAGGCTGGAGAACCGGAGATAACGCTGAAAGCGGTCTCAGAGCAGCTCCTCACAGCGATCTCCTCCTGCCAATCCTCCCTTACCTGCAAAATTGAGGAGGTGCGTGTCGACCTGGGCCTGTTGAGGCAAGACGTGCAACAGCTGAGGGAAAGAGTTAAACACACTGAAGATCGGGTGTCGGAGCTGGAGGATTACACCAGGCCGCTAGATTCGAGGCTGACGGAGGTGGAAAGAGCCGTTGGATTATGGAGGCAGAAATGCGACGACCTGGAGAACCGGGCCCGACGCAATAATGTAAGAATCCTGGGGATGCCAGAGAGAGCGGAGGGGAGAGATCCTGCCAGCTTTTTGGAGCTTTAGTTTAAGGCCCAGTTCCCTACAGCCACATTCTCAGCGGCCTATGCAGTTGAAAGGGCGCACAGAGTACCGGCCAGACCACCACCTCCAGGCGCACCGCCAAGGCCCCTGCTCGCCCGTCTATTAAATTGGAAGGATCGAGATTTAATTCTTAGCCAAGCAAGGAGCAAAGGTGTATTGATGCACGAAAACACCAACGTGTCACTTTTTCCGGACTTCTCCGCGGATTTGCAGAAAAAGAGGGCCACCTTCGTCTTGGTCAAGAGACGCCTCAGGGAATTAAATTTGCAATACTCGATGGCCTACCCAGCGCGACTACGCGTAGTGGATGGCGAACGGCCGATATTTTTCACCGACCCAAAGGAGGCTGAGGACTGGGTTGCTAGACGTCCAAGAATGCACTGATCTGAAACACTGGGACTGAGTTGCAAGTATTACTGAGTTCTGAAAAGGCACTTTATAGAGGCCTTGTCACTGAGTGGTTTATCCTTATTATATGGTGCAATATTTAGCTTTACCTGAATGCAATATGCATTACCTGAATGCAATATGGTGCTCTTTCAGATAGCAGATCATTGTAAGCATGGTTATAGTCCTACTGTAGATGTTGATTCATAGGCTGTCTGAATATGAGTGTCTGCACCTATTGAGGCTTAGATGCACCTGCAGCTATGAAACTCACATTGACCAGGGAATGCTCGGCTACCTGTGCGGGCATAACATCTTCACCCCGCACTGGTCTCCGAATATAGATTGTCACCTAGTTAATACTATGATGCATGCACTGGATGTTTGCTCAGAGGTATTAGAAGTTTACCTGTTATGTTATATGTTTGGTAAGTTGTTGAAAGCATGGTCACATCAATTATGCATCAGTAGTGTGGGAGGGGGGCGAACTATTAAAATGGGTGAGGTTACTCCACAAGGGCCGGATGACATCCTGTACTACTGGAAGGATAACTTTAAGATTGTACTATGGGACCTCTAGTAGTGATGTCCTGGAATGTGAGGGGACTTGGAAATCCGAACAAAAGGATAGCGGTGTTCTCGCATATACGACGCTATAGCCCTCACATTCTGGGACTTCAAGAGACTCATCTGACGGCTGACACGGGGCACAGAATTGTAAAACAGTGGGTCCAGTGGTCACTTCAGTCATATGGCTCATCAAATTCTAGAGGCGCGGCTATATTAGTGCGCAAGGGCCTCCTGTGGGAACCGCAGCAGTCAGTTGCTGATCCGGAGGGACAATATATACTGGCGTATGGCTTTATTGACCACATCCCGTATGTAATAATTAACATATATAATCCCCCCCCGGCGAGTATTTCACTCCTTCATGTTATCCTGGGGTTTGCGGCGCAATATCCCTCAGCCCGGCTGATTTGCATGGGAGACTTTAATATGGTAATGCAGGAAGAGGTAGATAGATTTAGACCGCCTGAAGGGAGGGAGACTGGGGTCCACTCGACGACCACTCTGTTTAGAATTGCTGCAGAAATGGGATGATAGATATGTGGAGGATTAGAAACCCGCAGTTGAGGGAATACTCCTGTTTCACTCCCGCTAGGGGGGCACTCTCGAGAATTGACTATGTCCCGGGAAATGCTGCTAGTTATACGGACTTGATTGCAATTAACTATGAGTCGCGGGGACCCTCAGATCATGCTGCGGTTGTGGCACGTTTTGACACTCCCGGGATTGCATCTAGAGGGGGGAAGATGAGAATACATCCCTTCTGGCTCTCTTTATTGACAAAAAATGATAGAATCCCCGATCAGCTGAGAGTATTCCTGGATGTGCAGGGAGATGAAACAGAGGAATTGTTATTGTGGGACACCCTGAAAGCCTTCCTGAGGGGATGTCTGAAGTCCTCAATATCCTATGTAAAAAAGGACACGTCCCGCCAGGAAGTAGAATTGCATAATAAATGTAGGGAGGCAGAGGTATTGTTTTGTTCGGACCCCACAGAAGGGAATAGGATAGAGTGGATGACTAGAGGAAGGGAGTATATGATGCATCTTAAGGAGAAAAGTGAACGCAAAATGTTCTTTATGAAGCAACAGTCATTTGAATCTGGTGATAGAGCGGGTAAGCTTTTAGCTCAGATTGCTAGAGCCAACCAGTCCCCCCCCCCGGTACTTCGAATTCTGAACCCTGAGGGACAATTGGAGGAATCCGGGCAGAGAATACTTGACGCTTTCAAACGGTTTTATCAATCGCTGTACAGCACAGCAGCTAACTACACGGAGAGGGAGTTAAGTGACTATATTTCAGAGGTGGAACATCCTAAGCTCAGCGCGGCGGAAGTGACCCTCCTGGACAAGGATATAACTCTGGAAGAAATTCAGCTAGCCATGCATGACATACCAACTGGGAAAGCACCGGGCCCGGATGGGATCCCGATTGAAGTTTATTCTAGATATAGTGAAACTCTTAGCCCCCAACTCCTTAAGCTGTACTCAGCATCATTCCAGCGTCACCAACTGCCCGAGACCTTATATGATGCAACTATTGTTGTTATATTAAAGCCAGACAAGGATCCAACTGTATGTGGCTCTTACAGGCCGATTTCGTTGCTCAATTTAGACTACAAAATTCTAACCAGATTATTAGCCTCTCGTTTAAATAAAGTAATAACGTCTATAGTACACCAGGATCAGGCGGGATTCATGCCGGGGAGGACCACCTCTGACAATATCAGGAGAGCTCAGGTTATTGCCCAGGTAGGAGTGGCGGAGGGGCGTGAATGGGCCATGGCATCACTTGACACGGCTAAGGCCTTTGACTCTGTGGAGTGGCCTTTCCTGTTGCGGATCCTGAAGGAATTCGGGTTTGGCCCAGGGTTCATAAGATGGGTGGAGATACTGTACCAGAGACCTAAGGCAAATATACTAGTAAATGGCACCATGTCAGATTCATTTACTCTGCATAGAGGTACTAGACAAGGTTGCCCCCTCTCCCCCCTTTTGTTTGCGGTGGTAATCGAACATTTGGCATTAAGAGTGAGGCAAGACAGGTCCTTCATGGGGATCTCTAGAAGAGACAGAGAGGAGAAGATAGGCTTATATGCAGATGATCTCCTTCTGTTTATGGACGAGCCTGAGATGACTCTGCCCAGAGCAATTGAGGTAATAGGGAAATTTGGCACGTACTCGGGCTTGCTCATAAACTGGACGAAGTCAGCTATTATGCCTCTTTGGGATCATGGGTGGCCGGAGAGTATACATAATTTACCGGTAGTGGACCAGTTTAAGTATCTTGGCATCGTGATCACAAGGGACCCTGGTGTGTCTGTGACGAGAAATATAGAACCGATAGAGTCCTTATTTATTGATAAATTTAAAACTTGGAAGGCATTACCGATTTCGGTGATGGGGAGATTGAACCTAGTTAAAATGATTCTGCTCCCCAAGGGCCTGTATCTCCTGTCACATGCATGCGCCCCGGTACCAAAGGCCTTCTTTGACAGGCTGCACTCCCTGATAACGGCGTTTGTGTGGGGAAAGGCTAGGAGGAAGCTCTCGCAGAAAGTATTACAGAGGTCTAAGACGAGGGGGGGAGCGGCTCTACCCGATTTTTTTCTATATTACTTAGCCGGCCAGTTGAAATATATAGCGGCATGGGTCAAACAGGGAGAACTACCAGGACCGGAATATTGGTTGAGGGAATATCTTAATCTTTCTAATCTGTGGCCTGTCTTGGAGTCCCCAAGTACAGTATCCAGGAGACTACTTCCTGCTCATAGACTGGCTAACCAAATATGGAAAGCAGCCAAATTAAATTCGTATGCAGATTTACCAGATGCAATCCCGCTCTGGGACAATCCCATGTGGCCGCACTTGGAAACATTGGAGGGCGCAGGGATATGGAAGGGATGCGGAGTGTTGACATTAGCAGAGCTGTATGAAGAGGGCGTATTACGAACTTTGCAACAACTACAGGAGAAATTTGAGATTCCCCATTCTTTGTTTTTTCGGTACCTTCAGTTACGGCACGCCCTAAATGATCAGTTTAGAGGGACAGGTCGCAGTATTTCCAAATATCCTCTGATAGGGGTGCTAAGATCGCAGGGACCTAAGGGCATTATATCTATACTGTACACATATTTACTAGGTGATCGCATGATTCTACAGCCATTGGAAGTAGAAGCGAAATGGAAGGTTAATATCCCAACTCTTGATGCTGAAGAATGGGAGGAGGCTATGTTGGTACCCACTAAGGTTTCCCCGTCGGTAAATAATAAACTGATACAATTATTCATATTGCATAGAAGCTACTTAACCCCCCTCAGGCTCTATAAGATGGGGAGACTACCTAGCAGCAGTTGCCATAGATGTCAAGAAGGGAGCGCTGATTTCTGGCACTTGATATGGGGATGTAGACACTTACAAGTATTTTGGAATAAGGTTTTAGAGATTCTGTCTACGATAGTGCCTGTATCGATAGGAGCCTGCCCAAAAATATGTATCCTAGGGATATTAGAGGAGGAACAGTGGACACATCACCAGAGAATATTCCTAGGGGAAGCCCTCTTCCTGGCTAGGAAGGCTGTAGCATTGAGGTGGATGGCGGATAGAGTCCCCACAGTGAACCAATGGAAGACCTTGATGAACCATGCATTGAATATGGAAAAAGTAGTATACATACATAGAAAATGCCCAGGGAAATTTCAGAAAGTGTGGGGAGAGTGGTGCTCTTCAAATCATTCCTTGCAACCTGTGCACTTGCACTCTGTGTCGGAGGATAGCATTGCATTAAATGTCTAAACACTAGAAAGTAGATATGCTGTATTGTTTGATGCCAAGTAGCGAAATATTGCTGATAATCACCTGACACATTATGTATCACGTCTGTACTATGTGGAGCTGGAGACCCCCCTGCGTGGGGTGTCAATGCTCCAAAATATGCTGAACCATGCTTATTGTTAATTTTCAATAAAACGAGTTTAAAAAAAAAAAAAGGGTAGTCTTCAACTAGCTAGGGGATAAAAGTGTTAGATACCATGTGTACCTAAATAGTTACTTTTACTAAATGTATAATATTGCTCAAATTGTACTGTACGGATTTGATACACTGAAATATGTAAAACTAATGTGCCGATATGTCAGACCATATGATGCAATATCGTTTATCTGCATTTATCTGCTCTTGGCTCAAGGGGTTATGTTGGGGGGAGGGGGGATTGGGGGGACAATGTTCTGTATGTGACTAAAATTGAAAATTTTCAATAAAAATTATCTGATTTAAAAAAAAGAAAGGCTGTGCATCGGTAAGGTCTGGGAATGGATGGGAAAATAATTCCTCTGACTTGCGTGGAGGGGCTATGGTGGTGTCTTTGGGGTGCACACAGCGTGCAGAGTGTGAGGAGGGTGCTGATACAGAGGATGAGGAGGGTGCAGAGGCGGAAGGCTGAGTGAGCCACTCAACCAACTCTGGTGCGTCCTTTTACGTAATCGCACGCACCTTCTCCAACTTCCCACTTAGGCTCCGGCCTGGGGCACCTGCCTGACCCCTACCACCCTTGCAGAATCGCCTGCCTCTTCCTCTGCCTGTCATTTTCAAAATGACCCTGTGACAAAGTCCCTATAGAAGAGCAGTATTTGTAGTGAAGGTATATTGCACTATTGCAGATATATTGCAGGTATATCGCAGGCCTCAATCAATATTTTGTGGAATCCAGTATATCAATCCCCTCTATCAGTATTTTGTGGAAACAGGTATATAGAACCCAATAATGAGTTTTTTCTGGAAGCCGGTAAATCAAACCCCTTAAGGACTCAGCCCTATTTCACCCTTAGGACTTGGCCATTTTTTGCAAATCTGACCAGTGTCACTTTAAGTGCAGATAACTTTAAAACGCTTGGACTTATCCAGGCCATTCTGAGATAGCTTTTTCGTCACATATTGTACTTCATGACACTGGTAAAATAAATTCAAAAAAATTCATTTGTATTTATAAAAAATACAACATTTACCAAAAATTTGTAAAAAATTGCAAATTTCCAAGTTTCAATTTCTCTACTTCTATTTGTGGTCGGATAGGCTATCAGTAAGGTGAACCTAACCTATCTAACCCCTATCTACAACAAGCAGTGGAGTTATGCCATGACTGCCGTGGTAGGGCAGCCTAAAGGGGGCCACCCTAATGTGAAGTGACTGTAAGAAGGTGTGGGTGGGTGGGTGGGTGAAATCAGCTGAATCATCGTCAGCCTGGGCCCACAGGTACCTATAAATAGCCTAGTAATCAGCCAGCCTGGGCCCACAGGTGCGTATAATTAGCCTTGTAATCAGCCTCCCCTCCCACAAATGCAGCAATATATTTGCTTAATACTTGTGGTCGGATAGGCTATCAGTAAGGTGAACCTAACCTATCTAACCCCTATCTACAACAAGCAGTGGAGTTATGCCATGCCATGACTGCCGTGGTAGGGCAGCCTAAAGGGGCCAAAAAGAGCAGATCTTGTTTAGAGTAAATATATACATACCGTTACGACACCCGATTTTGAACGGAAAAGGCCTTTCATGATGAAGGTGCGGAATATACCGTATATATCACAGTGACTTCCATCTACCTTACCTCTTTGTCATGTGCACCGCCACATCGTTCTTAGAGATGGTTAATGCTGATGCAATTGAAAGAGTGGCCGGTAACCAGGAACGATTTACTCCTATGTTGACTAATATATGACCATATTATGAGAAGGTCTGAATCCTGAGAGCTGCAGACTGAAACAAACAATGGTGAATCTGTTGGAAGGGCCTAGATGAACTCCAACCATCCGCCAAGGGCCCTGATCGGGCACCGACTGTTCCTGGTTCCTGCAAAATACTTTACCTCTACTTATTCCCCAGGCCACACTTTCTATTAAGGGCCCAAAAGTTAGAACATGGCGTCTGCCATCTTACTGTAGTAGTAAATTACGTGAAATGTGTAACCCACCAGGCCTGGGGAACCATCCACAGGAATACATGGCTATTTCGATTAACGAGCTAATGTTGCCTGTAATAAGGACAGAACGTACACATAATACCTGCAGTTGTGACAGAAAATAAGCTTAAGGTCGTGATAAACTATGTATGCTGCGCCTGTAGTCGTGATAGGACTTGTCGTGTCGGAAGACATGACAGACTTCGTAAACTGCGCCTTATTACTGTACCTCCTACTGGAAGATGGACCGATACCCAGGACTTAGGCCGGACACCAACACCCTCAGCCCGAGTTTGTAGATGAAGTAAGCATGCCTGGGAGAAGATGATGTCCGCAAAGGCAGGCTTGGGATGACTGCTTATAAAGAAAACAATGAAAACCCAACAACCTAGAAAATAAAAAAAAGAAGTCAGGGAAAACAATAACGTGAGTGAGACTCTAATGGCACAAGCCACACGTGCGAGCCACCACAAGAAAATTGTATTGCGAGCCAGATGACCGAGCCATGCGAGCGGGTCTGAGGACAGAAAAAGACATGGAAATTACTTGTTGTGGGACCACGCAGACGGCCTCGAATGGCGGAGTTATGTGTGTAAAATTTAAACGGAGAAGCCATGCGTGAGAGACTAATGGCGGAGTCATATGTAACACTAAAAGGGAGAAGTCGTGCGTGAGAGACTAATGGCGGAGTCATAAGTGTAACACCAAAAGGGAGAAGCCATGCGTGAGAGACTAATGGCAGAGTCATATGTGTACAACTAAAACGGAGAAGCCATGCGTGAGAGACTAATGGCGGAGCCATGCGTGAGAGACTCTAATGGCGGAGTCATAAGTGTAACACTAAAAGGGAGAAGCCATGCGTGAGAGACTAATGGCAGAGTCATATGTGTACAACTAAAACGGAGAAGCCATGCGTGAGAGACTAATGGCGGAGCCATGTGTGAGAGACTCTAATGGCGGAGTCATATGTAACACTAAAAGGGAGAAGCCATGCGTGAGAGACTAATGGCGGAGTCATATGTAACACTAAAAGAGAGAAGTCGTGCGTGAGAGACTAATGGCGGAGTCATATGTAACACTAGAAGGGAGAAGCCATGTGTGAGAGACTCTAATGGCGGAGCCATGTGTGAGAGACTCTAATGGCGGAGTCATATGTAACACTAGAAGGGAGAAGCCATGCGTGAGAGACTAATGGCGGAGTCATATGTAACACTAAAAGGGGGAAGCCATGCGTGAGAGACTAATGGCGGAGTCATACGTGTAAAACTAAAACGGAGAAGCCATGCGTGAGAGACTCTAATGGCAGAGCCATATGTAACACTACAAGGGAGAAGCCATGCATGAGAGACTAATGGCGGAGTCATATGTAACACTAAAAGGGGGAAGCCATGCGTGAGAGACTCTAATGGCGGAGTCATATGTAACACTAAAAGGGAGAAGCCATGCGTGAGAGACTAATGGCAGAGTCATATGTGTACAACTAAAACGGAGAAGCCATGCGTGAGAGACTCTAATGGCAGAGCCATGCGTGAGAGACTAATGGCGGAGTCATATGTAACATCAAAAGGGAGAAGCCATGCGTGAGAGACTCTAATGGCGGAGTCATATGTAACACTGAAAGGGGAGAAGCCATGCGTGAGAGACTCTAATGGCGGAGCCATGCGTGAGAGACTCTAATGGCGGAGCCATGCGTGAGAGACTCTAATGGCGGAGTCATATGTGTAAACCTAAAAACGGAGAAGCCATGCGTGAGAGACTAATGGCGAAGCCATGCGTGAGAGGCTCTAATGGCGGAGTCATGTGTGTAAAACTAAAACGGAGAAGCCATACGTGAGAGACTCTAATGGCGAAGCCATGCGTGAGAGGCTCTTATGGCGGAGTCATGGGTGTAAAACTAAAATGGAGAACCATGCATGAGAGACTCCTTTGGCGGAGCCATGCGTGAGAGACTCTAATGGCGGAGTCATATGTGTAAACCTAAAAACGGAGAAGCCATGCGTGAGAGGCTCTAATGGCAGAGCCATATGTGTAAAACTAAAACAGAGAAGCCATGCGTGAGAGACTCATGGCGGATTTTTTTTAAATTTCATTTATATTTATTTATTTAATTTATTTATTTTTTAAACCACTTATGCAGCACCAGTATGACTTGGGGACTCGCATGACCATGACCCTCTCCGACAATAAACCTAGGACGCTAACCAGCCTACAACCATATTGTACCCCTAACAAACAACATGAAGAACGGTCATCGGGCCCCCGAAGCCATGAGGCCCCCTGAAGCCAAGAGATTGACCTGCATGACCTTACAGTGACGATAAGTAATTAAAACGTGAGCCAGACCTAATGGAAAATGCATAGACATTAGTGATCCGAACCACTTGCATGAACGAAAAATTAACCAACCGCGAAATTGAAACAGATGGGAGAAAAACAAGAGCTAGAGGCATTGCAGTTCGCTAAGAAAAGACTCTCGTCGTGACAAAGGAATGAACAACTGTGACAACATAGTAGGAACTTACTCCTATTGGCCCACTGTCCGCTAGGGAGCTATTTGGTTAACTGGGGCGGGAGATCAATCTGAGTGAATGCGAACCAGAAGTAAAGGAGACCAGTCTAAGTGAATGCAAACCAGGATTAAAGAACACCACCCATTTTTTTTCCCCCCTTTCTCCTCTCTCTTCCCCCCAAGTAAACAGAAAAAGGTAGGCCTAAGGAATGTAACAAACCACCAAAGAAAGAAACGTAAGCCTGAAAAGAAAGCGGCTATCTTTATCGGAAGAGCAGTATCAGAGCGGTGTGCTGATAGCCCTAGTAAGAATACTGAGTAACCATTATGTAGCAATGAAAAGAAATGCAGCTTTAAGTGGAAGCAGAGTATAACACATGATGTAAGAACAAGTGGGTGAATGCAGCTCTGGATGTGAGTGGTGCCTAAAAACATGGTATGGGCACAGCTCTGTGTATGAGTATGAGGAGCATGGTATAAAGCAGCTGTATGAATGCATGACTTAAGGAGGTAAGATCATTTCCAGACCCTTCCCACCAACCACTTCCCCCTTTCCCCAGTAAGCACACAAAACCTGAATTCTTGGTGGAAAGGCCATAGCAGCCGTTTATTAAATAACAATATTTTAATCCAACATCATTATAATGCAAACATGAGATATACATATATGCAAACATCAACAGTACAATGTCCCAACAATCACTTTGCGGAAGGATCCTAGAAGGCAACCCAAGCAAGCTGCTATCTTCACTCCTCACATCTTATCCTTTTACCCTCGGCCGCACTCTCCGACCCAAGGGCACCGAATCCTCCAGAATCCATATCTTCCTCTACCCCTGTAGGCCTTTTAGCCCAACAGGAGCCCCCCAGCTTCCAGCTTACCAAACCACATAAGATGCACGCTCCAACGTGTCATGCACCTAATAAAACGTAGAATTGCCTTCCAGGACCCCCCGTTAACCAGCCCCCTGCTATGACATGAAAAAATCCCCCCAAAACAACTTAAAACAGGGCGGGTGGGTGGGCAACTCGCCTAGGCGCAACGGACACTGGTGCCGATCCCGCCCCTAACCCCAGCCTATATACGGCGCGCGAACCCCCTGCCACCCCCACAGACCCTCCCCCAGAAACACCTCACCCTTTCCTAACCACATTAACCCTGACCTGTCTGGACACTTCCCCCTTCCAGTCAATTTTCACTGCGCTACATCTGCGCCTCGCTCCGTTGTCATACTGACTTAAGGAGGTAAGATCATTTCCAGACCCTTCCCACCAACCACTTCCCCCTTTCCCCAGTAAGCACACAAAACCTGAATTCTTGGTGGAAAGGCCATAGCAGCCGTTTATTAAATAACAATATTTTAATCCAACATCATTATAATGCAAACATGAGATATACATATATGCAAACATCAACAGTACAATGTCCCAACAATCACTTTGCGGAAGGATCCTAGAAGGCAACCCAAGCAAGCTGCTATCTTCACTCCTCACATCTTATCCTTTTACCCTCGGCCGCACTCTCCGACCCAAGGGCACCGAATCCTCCAGAATCCATATCTTCCTCTACCCCTGTAGGCCTTTTAGCCCAACAGGAGCCCCCCAGCTTCCAGCTTACCAAACCACATAAGATGCACGCTCCAACGTGTCATGCACCTAATAAAACGTAGAATTGCCTTCCAGGACCCCCCGTTAACCAGCCACAGACGCACATAGGAGACACCTCACCTATGGACGTCCCGCCAAACCCTGAACGCTGTCTCCAAACCCTCCTGAAGCCCCAGCGCCCACAAGTCCATCCCAATCTCGTTAAGATGAACCCCATCAGCTCTGAGGAATTGAGGTGACGCAACCTCCAATTCCCGGTGACGTACCACAAAACCGCCCTGCCGCCGCACAAAGCGCCCCACCTCCTTGTTCACCTTCGCACGAGCCTTGTTGATACGCTCTACTGACCTCGCAAAACGCCACGCACTCCTCGCCACCACGTCAGACCATACCACCAACAAATCCGGGAACTCCTCAGTCAAACGCAGCAAATCCAACTTAACATCCCGAATGACATCCCTCGAGCGACGAACCCCCAAATCGTTCCCGCCCACATGCAGAACCACAATGTCAGGACACCTGTCCAGGGAAGCATATTCATGGAATACAGGTAAAACACGCCCCCACAGCATACCCCGCACGCCAATCCACCGGACCTGCAAGTCCTCCGGCCGGAAACCTAACTGCCGTCCGTTCCTCCGCACGTCTGCTCTCAACGCTCCCCAATACACATAAGAATGGCCTAAAATCCAGGCCAAACAAGAAGAAGACGATCCTGAAAACAAACAAAAGAAATTAGCACCCCAACCTACAATAACAAATTAAATAAAATTAACACACACACTCCACCCACCGACTTTATAACATATGAGGACGAATATAGGAACGAAAGCAAGCAGACTCCCACCTGCCAATCCTCCTAATGGCCTCGTCCCCCAAACCCCATCTGGCAGCTTCAGTCGCCGCCCCAATACGAAATGAATGAGACGCAAACTCACTTGCCGCATAACCCGCTGCTGTCAAACATTTCCGAAAAACCGCAACAAATTGATAACGAGACAAGGCCGAACCGTCCATATGAACCAGCAACGAAGCCGGCCCTTCCGGCCGGACCGCCAGAAAAACCTCCAAACACCGCACAGGGCACAACACTGACCCCAGCAGCGGCCGCAACCAAATGCACACCCCTTTACCCACCTGGTCCGTCTTGGACCTACGCAACCTGCACCGCAATCCATCTTCACCAACACTCACATCCTCCCGCAGCAAACCACCGCCACTCACTCGACTGTTAGCCACCAGCTCCGAGACCCGAAAAGCCCCAAAGAAAGCCAAAGAAAACGCCGCCCTAAACAAACACAACTCATACCAGGACTTGCACACCGCCTCCGCCCGGTCCCACAACGACTGCAACACCTGAAAAGAAACCGGGCGACGGACATCTTTTCGAACCCCACTACGACGATACCCCTTCAAAGCCTGCCGCACCAAAAAACTTCTGGAAACATCCGCCAAACCCCGCAACTTTAACCAAAAGGCCACCGCCGCCACCCTTTTTGCCGCCGCCGAGAACGACAAACCTGCACTAAACGACACACCCACAAAATACACCAACAACGAAAGAAAATCCTCAACCCCTTCGCACCCCCCCACCTGCTCCATCAAACGTTCCCACTGAGACCACACAGAAGAATAAGCCGACCACGTACTGCTACTCACGGACCGCTGAATCAGGTCTAACGAGACCCCAAGGCCACGCTCCAGAGCCACTGAGGACACGACAGACCCGTCACTTCCGCGCCCGGAACCAGACTGCGAAAACGATCCCACTGGAAACGAGAAAGAGCGTCAGCTATGCAATTATCAACACCTGGAACATGCACCGCCACAAAACACGCATTCAACCTCAAACCGTTCAGAACCAGGTGCCGAAGCAACCGCACCACTGGTGGGGAATTGGCCGACTGACTATTCACCGCCTGCACCACCCCCAAATTGTCACAACAAAAACGCACCCGTTTGTTCCTCAACAACTCACCCCACAACTCAGTGGCTAAAACTATAGGGAACAACTCCAACAGAGCCAGGTTCCCAAGCAAGCCAGCGACCCTCCATTCCTCCGGCCAAGCCCCCGCACTCCATTGCCCCTGACAAAAAGCCCCATAACCACATGCCCCCGACGCGTCCGTGAACAATTCCAAATCCACATTAGAAATGGGCGCCTCCATCCAAACCGAACGACCGTTAAATTCCTTCAAAAAACGCTCCCACACTTCCAAATCCGCACGCACCTCACCCCCCAACCGCACAAAATGAAAGGGAGCTTTCACACCCGCCGTGGCTCTGGACAGACGCCTACAAAAAACTCGCCCCATGGGCAAAATCCTACAGAAAAGTTCAATTTACCCAAAACCGACTGTACCCGCCTGAGCTGCACCTTCCTCGTCTTACGCAAAAAACCCACCTCACTACACAAATCAACCACCTTATCCTCGGGCAGCCTACACTCCATAGCCACGCTATCAATCACGATCCCCAAAAACTTCACAGTTGTAGATGGACCCTCCGTCTTCTCCTTCGCTAACGGAACCCCAAATCTCCCCGCCACCCGCTCCATGGTATGCAACAACACTGAGCACACCCTTGACCCGGCCGGGCCCAAAAACAGAAAGTCGTCCAGGTAATGCAACACAGAACTCCATCCCGCCTCTCGCCGCACTACCCACTCCAAAAAAGAACTAAACATTTCAAACAACGAACACGAAATCGCACACCCCATGGGTAAGCAACAATCCACAAAAAACCAACCGCCCTTCCCACTTAAAACCCAGTAAACGAAAACTATCGGGATGAATTGGCAACAGGCGAAACGCCGCCTCAATATCCGTCTTAGCTAACAATGTCCCTTGCCCAAAACGCCGCACCCACCTAATCGCCTCGTCAAACGACGTATACGACACGGAGCACAAAACCTCATCAATGCCGTCATTCACGGAACCCCCAGCCGGGTAAGACAAGTTGTGAATGAGCCGAAATTTGTTAGGTTCCTTCTTAGGAACTAATCCCAAAGGCGAAACCCACAAATCCGGCAATGGACACTCCACAAAGGGGCCTACCACCCTACCAGCAGCCACCTCTTTCGCAATCTTATCAGACACAACCTCAGGACGCTGCAACGCGGAAGCCAAATTACGCGCCGCAACCACCGAACCCACTGCTGTGCACGGAATCCGAAAACCGTCCCGAAAACCGGCCAATAACACTGCCGCCGCCTCCCTATTTGGATAGTTCTCTAGAAACGGCTCCATCACGTCCACCCTCACCGGGGTCACCCCTCTTCTGCGTAACCTCCAATCCCCTCCCCCTACCGCGCTTGAAACACCGCGCAAAACTATGGGCTCCCCCACAACCGGAACACTCATGCTTGAAACGGCACTCCGAAAGATACTTGCAGTGTCCTTCATTGAACTGCCAGCAACATCCCCTTTTGCTCCCTCCAGCCGCATCGGACGCCGAGGGACCCCCGGCCGCCCCACGAAAGGGCTGGCTAACCCCTTTTGGCGCCGCCATCAACCGCATCCACAGACCAATGTCCTTATGGTCCCAACGAATACTAGGCCTAACCGCCTTCCTCTGGCGAAACTGCTCATCGTACCTGAGCCACGCCACCCCACCATATGTACGATACGCCTCCCCTATGGCGTCCATATAGCAAAAAAGGGCCGAACAGTGTTCAGGCGCCTTTTCCCCCACCACACTGGCGAAAATAGCAAAAGCCTGCAGCCAATTAAAAAATGTACGCGGAATCAGCCTGTACCTCCGCTTCTCCTCCTCCTCCTTTTTACTCTCGTCCGGCTTACCCCTATCCAAATTAAATTTGTCCAACGGAAGTAACGAGAATATCTCGACATACTCGTCCTTCCAAATCTTCTCCCTGACCTCACTCTTCAAATGAGCCCCCAACGGCCCCTCAAAGCACACATATACCTCCCCTTTTGCAGCATCCGCTAACCGAACCTCGTCCACGGCAGCCCCTTTACCACCTCCACTCCCGGCGGCCTCAACCACCGCCGACCCTGCTCCCATGACAGGGGTGTCACCCACTCCAGCCCCACTTAAACGCACCCCCTCCCCAACCGCCGGCGCAGCAGCCCAAACGGCGGCTGGGGACGACACAGCCCCGGTCTTCCACCGCGACAATAACGACCACATACCCGTCAACAATTCGTGAGCCAACCCCTCCTCCCCTGGCAACGAAGTCCCACCCCCCACACCAGGAACCTGACACGACGTCCTCTCACCTGGCTGTCCCTGGGGCATCCTCCCAGCAGCCGCCGACCTCACCGATGTTCCTCTCTGCGTCGACCCAGCCGAAGACCTAGACGTCGAGGGACCTGCGCCGTCCGCATCATCCATCCGACCTCCGATCTCCCACGCTTCCTGGCTGACTTCTCCTTCCTCCAAAGACTGATCGGCTGAGAAACCCCCGCCAGAATCCATGTGGCGTGGCTGCGTAGGCGCCAATTCCCTGCGTGCCGACCCACCGTCCAGTGGCCGCTGCGAAACTCTCGAACCAAGGACATCCCGCCCAAGCTCCGCAGCCTGTCCGCTGCGAGCCGCAACTTGCGATCCTGCGAAAAATTCGTTAGCGTGCTGCACCGTGGGTGAAACAAAGTCCAGTCCCCCGGCCAGCGCATCACTCAGCGAACTTCTGCCTGGTACAGAGGACCGACCAGCAGGTGGCAGCATTGCATCACTCCTTAGACCACTGCCTGGTACTAAGGATCGACCAGCAGGTGGCGACATAGAAGCACTCCTCAGCCCTCTGCCTGGTGTCGAGGACCGACCAGCAGGTGGCGACATCTCCTCATTCCTCTCACTGCTGCCTGATACCACAGACCTACCAGCAGGTGGCGCCGATCCCGAACCATCCAGACGAGACTGCACTTCAGAAGACTGCCGCCGTCCCTCAGACCTGGACCGTGACGCTGCTCTCCTGCTCCTGGAATCACCCCCAGCTGCCAGGCCACCACCGGAGGTAAGTGAGGCCGTGTCCGCATGTCTGCCCTCTCTGCTGCTGCCGGTCACACTTACAGACCGCTGCGCTGCCCGCTGCTCCATGCCAGATCCGCCGACCACAAGGCCCTCACCAGACATCAGTGAAGCCGCATCAGGCCGGCCACCTCCATCGCTGCCGGTCTCAATATCAGCCCGGCCGCCCCCCCCGCATACCGCGCCGATACATAGCACCGCCGCGCGCCCCCCCCCCCCCCCCCGCCGGGAACGGGACACCCGCTGGGCACTCACCCTCGCCTCCACCGCAAGCGCACTATGCTGCGCAGAATTCCTCCCGCTGCGCCGGCTGGCAGAAACACTTGCCACCCCAGCCGATCGCAGCGGAGGGTCCCCAGGAGGGCTCCTCAAACGCCGCCGAGCCCGAGGGGTCGCCTCCGGGCTCAGACGTTCAGGCGGCACCGATCTCCTAGCCCTCAACCTCCCCCCTGCCGCGACCGGAGGCACACTAGGGGCCCCCACTGCAGCCTGCAAACTACTCACCAGCCAAGCCGAACCATGCTGTTCGGCCGCTGCCCGCACCGCCGCCATCAAATCTTCCAGAGACGCCATATCACTACACTATCCCGCACACAACCAACTCGCCTAGGCGCAACGGACACTGGTGCCGATCCCGCCCCTAACCCCAGCCTATATACGGCGCGCGAACCCCCTGCCACCCCAACAGACCCTCCCCCAGACACACTACACCCTTTCCTAACCACATTAACCCTGACCTGTCTGGACACTTCCCCCTTCCAGTCAATTGTCACTGCGCTACATCTGCGCCTCGCTCCGTTGTCATACATCTGAAAGTGAGCAGAGTATTAATGTAATGCAACAGCAGACGCATGAACGCAGCTCTAGTAGTGAATGGCGTATAGGACAAAATGTAAATGCAGACACACGGACGTAGCTTTGAAGGTAACAATCCTAACCACGATCATTTGACCATTGGAGCCCAACCCCCTTCGCCCCAGAGCTCTACAAATCACGGACCGTGTAACCAAGTCCAATCCTACCGTGAATGCCAGCACTCGCCTGGCACCTTCTGCCATTGCCCAGGCGCAACCGAACCTCCACATGATGCTGCAGGATTTTTATTTATTTTTTTAAATCATCGACCATTGATCCACATTTACCATCACTTAAACCCAGCACGCGTAGCTTGAGCCAACTGCAGACACGCACCCCGCATGTAACGCAGGTATCAGAAAACATACAACCATGCCGACTCTAAGCACATGCTACCCCAATAACTGAATGCAATGGCCCCACTAGGCCTCTGAATAGCCAGACAAACAATACAAACAACCATGGTTCGACCATTAGCGCCCAAACTCTGCTTCATCCCAGAGTGCTACATGTCGCGGACCGCAGCGTGGGTCCCGTACAAACAACTCCGATCCTACCATGAATACCAGCGCCCTCCTGAGACATTCTGCCGTCGCCCAGCCGTAAGGAGCCTCCACGCCATGCTGCTGTATCCTAGAGCTGAGCCAGAGGTAGTGAAATCAGCTGAATCATCGTCAGCCTGGGCCCACAGGTACCTATAAATAGCCTAGTAATCAGCCAGCCTGGGCCCACAGGTGCGTGTAATTAGCCTAGTAATCAGCCAGCCTGGGCCCACAGGTGCGTATAATTAGCCTTGTAATCAGCCTCCCCTCCCACAAATGCAGCAATATATTTTCTTAATACAATACATAGTAATACCTCCAAAAATAGTTATTACTTTACATTCCCCATATGTCTACTTCATGTTTGGATCATTTTGGGAATGATATTTTATTTTTTGGGGATGTTACAAGGCTTAGAAGTTTAGAAGCAAATCTTGAAATTTTTCAGAAATTTTCAAAAACCCAATTTTTAGGGACCAGTTCAGGTCTGAAGTCACTTTGCGAGGCTTACATAATAGAAACTGTGGGGGCAAAGACCCCTTACTCTTATTTATGCTGAGTTCCAAATCATCATTGCCCATAGATTCAGTAATGGGTACCCATGTAGAATTGATTGACCGACACTCAGTGATCAAAGCAAGTCTCTGTTTATTAAAAGACAAACTGTATATCTTATACTGTTAATGGGGGGAGGAAAAGACCCTCCCACACACGTCTCATAAAACTCATGATCACATTTGCTTACACAGTAAAAACTATTACACAATTATCTCTGCAAAGATTGACTTCACCACAAATTAGGAACTTACTCCTTGGAAAATTATAAGAGGAACTAAAAACAGGTGCAAAGGCTAAAAACTGCCAGTTCATAAAAAAAAAATGAAAGAGACAGAAGAGGAAGTATGTGAAACATGTAACCATTATTTTAGAATAGTCACAAGAACTTCAGCATCTTAAAATTGCCGACAAGACAAGAAAGATTTCTTGTCATAAACCTTTTAAGATGGCTGACATAAAACAGGGAAAAGATCTCCTGTCTTCCACATTCCCCCATTTTTGAGACAATGATGAGCTGGCCGGACGTACCCCAGATGTTTCACCTCATGGATGGAATATACATCTGCCGGCAGCCATGCAAAGTTTAGTTGAACCAGGGTTCCAAGCTCATCCATGGTCTCATTACAGAAATTGTAAAAAGTTACTTCTGTCTACAATCTTTTCAAGCAGTCTTCTAATACATGGCAGAATATAATACACCACTATTACAAGCAAAATTATAACAACAAGCAGTGATACAAATATGCAAGATGGACCCTCCATCTTTGAGACATCAGTGGACTGTCACCGCCCAGAAGTACTTCAGAACAAGCTAATCCCATTCTGTCCTTTGGGATCCCTTCCAGGGTGGGAAACAGTACCACAGATACTCTCAATAATCTTGATATCGTTTCTTCTTCTTTTTACAAACTTTATTAATACACATAAGCATAAGCTTGATTATAATGTAAATGACTAGTATAATTAGCACTACTTGTACTACTGGTTGAATAAGCCCCATTAGCCAGCCACCTAGCCCTTTGAACCAGTTGGCTGGATTGAGAAAGGAAAAGGTGTCTCCCCACCATGAGCCTTTGTCTGCACTATTTTCCTGTAACCATTTGTCTCTCATGAGTTTCATCTTTTCTATTCCAACTTTTACCTGTAAGGCCTCTTTTACACTTGCGTTGTCCGGATCCGGCGTGTACTCCACTTGCCGGAATTACACGCCGGATCCGGAAAAACGCAAGTGTACTGAAAGCATTTGAAGACGGAACCGTCTTCCAAATGCGTTCAGTGTTACTATGGCACCCAGGACGCTATTAAAGTCCTGGTTGCCATAGTAGTAGTGGGGAGCGGGGGAGCAGCATACTTACCGTCCGTGCGGCTACCCGGGCGCTCCAGAATGACGTCAGAGCGCCCCATGCGCATGGATGACGTGATCCATGTGATCACATGATCCATGCGCTTGGGGCGCCCTGACGTCACTTTGGAGCGCCCGGGGAGCCGCACGGACGGTAAGTATGCTGCTCCCCCGCTCCCCGCTACACTTTACCATGGCTGCCAGGACTTTAGCGTCCCGGCAGCCATGGTAACCACTCTGAAAAAGCTAAATGTCGGCTCCGGCAATGCGCCGAAACGACGTTTAGCTTAAGGCCGGATCCGGATCAATGCCTTTCAATGGGCATTAATTCCGGATCCGGCCTTGCGGCAAGTGTTCCGGATTTTTGGCCGGAGCAAAAAGCGCAGCATGCTGCGGTATTTTCTCCGGCCAAAAAACGTTCCGTTCCGGAACTGAAGACATCCTGATGCATCCTGAACGGATTTCTCTCCATTCAGAATGCATTAGGATAATCCTGATCAGGATTCTTCCGGCATAGAGCCCCGACGACGGAACTCTATGCCGGAAGACAAGAACGCAAGTGTGAAAGAGCCCTAAGTTACCTTGGGGATCTATATAATGGCAACAAGCGGGTCCCACAACCTGACCCTCTGAGGAGTTAGAGGTCATTCTAGCAACCAAATCAACTAAGGTATGGTTGTTGCAGGCCAGATTCCTACCCTTTACAGGATCTATACCAACACACTGCACCAGGCTGTTCGGGTTGGAGTCATTACATCCGAATTTGTCATGAGAACTAAAAGACATACCTTTCGACTGTATTTGCAAACAATGACAGTGTGACCAACTTAGAAAATATGACACATTGCACCACATGTTGATGTTCCAGGGGGTAGAGCTATAATCAACTGGTGGCCCTGATCTGTTTACCATGAGCCAGGGGGGCTCAGCCCATCCTACAACGAGTAAGGGTACCTCCTTGGTTTTAGTTTTGGACTTAACCTGCTTCATGCCTGAGAAAAATATAGTAGAGTTGGCAAGTTCAGTTAGTTCAGAGGCACGGCGAAATAGGGCATACTGGCTGAACTCACAGGACTGTGAGTACAGATCCAACAGTCTCTCAAATTTTCAGTGTCGCTTAGCCCCTTAAGCAACAGATGATGGTGCCGTATCAAAGCATTGTCCCATTCATCATTCAGTGGATGAAACACTGCTGACACGCTCAAGGTCAGAGCCACTGTCAGCAGAAGGACCTTCATCCTGTGGTTCCAAGACTTTCTTGCAGTGAGAAGCGTGTATCCAGTTGGGTTTTCCTTTAACTTTTACAGCAGTCTCAGTCTTTAACAAAACTTGGAAGGGACCATCAAATCTGGGCTCAAATGTCTTTCTCACATGCCTTTTTATGACAACCCAATCATCAGGCACCAGGGCATCCCGTCTGGATCTGGAATGGAAGCAAACACTTGTTTATGATTGTGCTCCAACCTGCGGCTGAGGGCCTTCATGTAACTGACCATACTGTCAGTCTGGAGCTGCAACTGTTGAGGAAAATACAGCCCCAGTTTGGGTACAGAACCAAACAAGATTTCATATGGGGATAGGCTAGACCTTTTCCCTGGGGTGGTGCGGATGGACTACAGGGAAAGGGGGAGGCACTCAGTCCAGGGTTTCCCGGTCTCCTTCATAGCCTTCTGGATTTTTAATTTAATAGTGCCGTTCAATCTTTCCACACGGCCGCTGGACTGTGCGTGATAGACAGTGTGAAAAGCCCGAGTGACCCCCAAGACTCCCATCACCTCCCTCATCACCTCCCCTGTGAAATGGCTTCCTCTGTCTAATTCTATCACTTCAGGGACTCCATACCTGCACACAAGTTCACTGACCAGTTTCTTTGCAGTATTCTTGGCATTTGCAGTAGATACAGGGTAAGCCTCCGGCCATCTTGAAAAGAGATCAACGCGGGGCAGAGCCTGACCGCGCTAGATGGTGGAAGCAAGAGAGTAGAGCTCCCGCCACCAAGCCTCTATTAAGCCTATTCTCAGCACACTAATCGTCCGGAATGGTGAAAATCCAGCCAAAGAACTTACCGGGCATCTTGGCATCACCTCCGGAGAGTTCGCAGCTCCAACAGAACATGGAGAAGTTCGTCAGCCGCCAACCTTCACAGCAGGCCGGGCGCGCTCCTAAGATGGCGCCTCGGCAGAAAGACGCGACCATGCTTCATCCTGACTCCCCGGTGCCTGATGCCGACGATGGGGCAGATTTCTCCTCGCATGCAGAGGTGAGCGACCCGGTCACCCTCACCAGGAGCTACCTGGACGAGGCTCTGTCTAGGGCCTTGGCCCCTATAGCCGCTGACCTGACGGTCATTAAAACAGAGGTCCGACATATTGGAGATAGGGTGGAGACCCTAGAACAAAACCAGGACGCCCTGATAACTTTTAGCAAAGCGGTTGGGGTCACATTAGACTCGCACCGCATGGCTATAAACAGCTCCTTATTGCTCCTAGAAGATCAGGAGAATAGGAGTCGCAGGAAAAACCTAAGAATTAGAAATCTCCCTGAAGCTGCTGACAAGGAAGACTTGTTTAAAGTAATGGAGTCCCTGTTTGTTTTATTACTTGGCCCTGACAGAGCTAGCAATGTTGTTGTGGAAAGAGTACACAGGGCCCTGCGTCCGAAACCCTTGCCATCTGATAACCCCAGAGACATTATATGCGGGCTACTAAGCTTTAAGGACACTGAAGCGGTCCTACAAAGAGCTAGATCCATGGGAGAAATCCAGCGTATGGGCTCCAAAATACAGATATACCAGGACATTGCCTCTTCTACTTTACAGAAACGACGGCTATTGAAACCCCTCACTGATATTTTGCGCTCCTCAAAAATCGCTTACCGCTGGCTTTTTCCGTTTGGCCTCCTTATCACTAATGGAAATAAGCGCTTTACTATTCGCACGCCAGAAGACCTGCGACAGATATGGGAGCCACTTAATCTGGAACCTATGTTCCTATCTTCTTGGTTGCCGATCCCTTTAGAGGAGGACTTACCCCCTTTACAAGTCCCACAGAAGTTGTCTACAGTCAAGAAACAGAAGACTAGAAGAAATGGCGGTCCTTCCAGAATGGACACTAATGATTGATTACTGAGTTAACCCTCTCTCTCTATACTTTACCTAGTTGGGCATTGTATATTGCCTGCTACTTACTTGAGCCTTATTCATTGTCACTATATGTCAGAGTCTTGTTGCCCTCCCTCCCCCCCCCCTTTTTCTTTTTCTTTCTTACTCACCCCCCCTCCCCCTTCATTATTGTATTTTTCCCCCTTTATGTAATTGTCTGTTATATACTGCTTTGAATCAGGCTGGACCTATAAGGCAAGCGCTTAAGTGCTTTTACTGGTCACCTTTCTACCGGTTAGTCCTTTTACCATGTCATCTGACATGGGCTCAAGTCATTTGAGGCTTGGGCAGTTCAGGCTATCACATGTTATTGTTTCTCTTAACCCTCAAATTTTTGTGCGCAAGAACTGTGCGCACATTTGGAGCCTTGAGTTTTAACAAGCTCCTTTTTGTTACTGTATGGTTTGATATGTTGGATCATAGAGCTCTCAATTCTCAGCCTTTAGTGAGGTATTACTTTTACAGATGTCGGACCTAAAATTGAATGTGACCACATTTAATGTAAATGGGGGTAACAATCCTATTAAGAGGAGTCGCATCTTCCAGATACTAAGAACGGGCAAATCACAAATAGCTATGCTTCAAGAGACGCATTTTAAAAAAGACAGGGTCCCCAATCTGGCCCGCTCCTCTTTTCAACATTGGTTCCATGCATGTAATAACTCTACAGCCACTAGAGGGGTTAGTATCGGTAAACATAAAAGTGTCCCCTTGCGTGTGGTGGCGGAGATGGCGGACCCCGAGGGAAGGTTTCTTCTTTTGAAAGGCATTTTGGGGGGTATAGAAATTACTTTATGCAATGTTTATGCTCCTAACAACAATACTTCTAAATGGTTGAACAGGATCCTGCGCAAAATTTCCATTTTTTCCTCAGGTCTGTTGGTCATAGGCGGGGATTTTAATTTAACATTGAACCCCCTTCTGGATGCCTCCGCTCGCAGGTCCGTGGTCTCCGCTGTGGTACTGAAGGGGTTACTTAGTAAACTTAGGAATATGGGTCTATGCGATGTGTGGAGATCTATACATGCTGACAAAAAAGAATACTCTTACTACTCTCATCCCCATAAATCTTACCAGCGACTGGACTACTTTTTCATTTCTGATAGATTGCTACCTCAGGTCAGGGGAGTTGAAATACACAGCATCACAATTTCGGATCACGCTCCGATTACTCTCTCCTTAGACATTCCTGGGGCTTCTAGTAGAGAGTGGGTTTGGACCCTTAATCCTACACTTCTATCTACTCAAGCTGACACTGTCTCATTTGAGAAAAAGATAGCTGACTATTTCACTCTTAATGACCTGGAGGGGACCTCTCCAGCTTCTCTCTGGGAGGCGCATAAAGCGGTGGTGAGAGGGGAGTTCCTAGCATTGGGTTCATTCCTAAAAAAGAAACGGGATAGTCGCCTAAATTTCCTGCTTTCTAAAATCACTTCCCTTGAGCAAATACACAAAAGGTCTATGTCAGATTCTGTTTTGGAGACTCTTCTGGCTTTGAGAAGAGAACTAGGGGATCTTCTGAATGTTAAAGCTGCTAAAGCTTACCTCAAAATTCATCATAGACAATATGCACATGGGAACAGAGGTAATAAATTAATGTCGGCCCAAATTAAAATGAGAAATGAACAATCCTACATCACTAGGATGCGAGATAACTTGAATAAGATAGCATCTGACACTCCGAGCATTGCCAAAATTTTCAACGCATATTACTCTGCCCTATATAATTTACGCGGGAAAGAGTCCCTTTCTGCTATCCAGGACAGGAATATCCTTACTAATTCCTTTTTATCTTCGCTCAATCTACCAAAACTATCCCCTACTGACAGCGAGTCTATGACCTCCCCTGTCACCCTTCCAGAAGTCCAGAAAATCCTTAATTCCACTCCCTCGGGGAAGAGCCCCGGCCCTGATGGACTGCCAATTGCGTATTATAAGAAATTTTTTCATGTATTAGGTCCCCCCCTGGTATCCTTTTTTAACTCAATGTTAAACGGGGTTTCCCCAGCTAAACAGGCCCTTGAGGCTCATATTGTAGTCCTCCCTAAACCTAATAAAGATCCAGAAATTCCGTCCAGTTACAGACCTATATCTCTCTTAAACACCGATATAAAATTATGGGCCAAATTAATTGCCCACAGAATTGCCCCCTTTCTGAAAAATCTTATAGCCCCAGATCAATCTGGATTTGTTGGGGGGCGGGAGTGCAGGGACAGCACTTTTGGAGTTCAGCTGTTAATTCAACAAGCTTTGAGATCTAAAAACAATCTGACTCTGTTAAGTACGGATGCCGAAAAGGCGTTTGATAGAGTAGATTAGGGATTTATGGCGGCCACTCTTTTTAAGTTTGGCTTCCACCCTAAATTCATAGATGCTGTGATGTCCCTGTACTCAGCCCCTCACGCTCGGGTGAGGGTTAATGGCGTTCTATCCCCTACGTTCTCCATCTCCAACGGTACTCGCCAAGGGTGTCCATTGTCCCCTTCCCTTTTCATTCTTTGTTTAGAGACACTAATACAGAAAATTAGACAAAGTGACATCATCAAGGGGTTTAAAGTTGGTTCGACTTATCATACCGTGGCGGCCTTTGCAGATGATATAATATAACTCCTTCCCCTAAACACCTATTCCGCTCAAATTATACTCCTTTATTATCTGACATTAGGTCACAACTGGAAAACCTTAAGATCCCCTTCTTGTCCTGGATAGGTAGGAAAAACCTCCTGAAAACCTATGTCCTGCATAGATTATTATACCTTTTTCAGACCCTGCCGATCTCCCTCCCTATTTCTTACTTATCTCAAGTCCAAACCCTTTTCTCAAGTTTTATTTGGAAAAAATCTAGGCCCAGGCTATCTTATAGTTGCTTATCCCAGCCTATTAGCAGGGGTGGTTTTGGCCTCCCTGATGTTAAAAACTACTATCTGGCCAACCTGATTAGACTGCACTCAGAAATTCTCAACCCCAATTCCCATAAATTAGGTTGTCAAATAGCCAACACTTCCTGGACCCCCTCGGAATTGGCCAGTTTGTGGGATACCTCGCCTACAACTGCAGTGGTTAATAACTTAAATAACCCTTCATTTGTAGGGATCCACAAAGCCTGGAAGAAACTTACTTCTCAAATGCCATTACCAAAAGGCCCCTCTCCTTTTACGCCAATACGCCTAATTCCTTATCTTCTTCATTCAGATTATGCTGACGTCTTTAACTTGTGGCCTAGGTTTGGTAATGATGTGGTAGGTGACGTATTGAAAGATAAAAAGGTACCCGACATTGAGGCTATGGAGACGTCTTATAAAACGCAAAAATGGTCGCATTTACATTACCTCCATTTCAGGAAGATTTGCTTAGATTACCTACAAAAAGCTCCCCAGGGGTATGATCCATCTTGGTATGATGTTATCCTCCAGTCTCCAATCCTTAAAAGCAAATTACTCTCATACATTTATAACAAAAGTCTGGATCCAAAAGTTGATAAATACCCTCTTTATATCACCCAATGGGAGTCAGAACTGAATACACATTTCTCTGAGGCAGATGTAAAAAGGATCCTTAGCCACTCACATGGTTTCTCCCGTTGCATCTCTGTCCAGGAAAATGCTTTCAGGATTGCAACTAGGTGGTACCGTACGCCTGACCTTTTGAACAAAATGTATCCTGAAGTATCTGCTAACTGTTGGAGGTGTGCTACAGAAAAAGGTACTGCCTTACACATTTGGTGGTCGTGCCCTGTTATCCGTCCATTTTGGGATATGGTAGCCAGTGAAATAAAGAACATTTGTTCTTCCATCACGGTCCTTTCACCAACTGCTGTTCTTCTTAATCTTCCGGATCTCCATTGTCCTCTTAGTAAACATTCCTTATTATCTCACCTTATTTCTGCTGCCAAATTACTCATCCCATTAACCACCTCCGGACCGCCTAACGCAGGATCTCGTTCCGGAGGTGGCAGCCCTGCGCACAGTCACGCATTTATGCGTCATCTCGCGATGGCCGAGATTTCCTGTGAACGCGCGCACACAGGCGCGCGCGCTCACAGGAACGGAAGGTAAGAGAGTTGATCTCCAGCCTGCCAGCGGCGATCGTTCGCTGGCAGGCTGGAGATGTGTTTTTTTTAACCCCTAACAGGTATATTAGACGCTGTTTTGATAACAGAGTCTAATATACCTGCTACCTGGTCCTCTGGTGGTCCCCTTTGTTTGGATCGACCACCAGAGGACACAGGTAGCTCAGTAAAGTAGCACCAAGCACCACTACACTACACTACACCCCCCCCCCCGTCACTTATTAACCCCTTATTAGCCCCTGATCACCCCTGATCACCCCATATAGACTCCCTGATCACCCCCCTGTCATTGATTACCCCCCTGTCATTGATCACCCCCCTGTAAAGCTCCATTCAGATGTCCGCATGATTTTTACGGATCCACTGATAGATGGATCGGATCCGCAAAACGCATCCGGACGTCTGAATGAAACCTTACAGGGGCGTGATCAATGACTGTGGTGATCACCCCATATAGACTCCCTGATCACCCCCCTGTCATTGATTACCCCCCTGTCATTGATTACCCCCCTGTAAAGCTCCATTCAGACGTCCGCATGATTTTTACGGATCCACTGATAGATGGATCGGATCCGCAAAACGCATCCGGACGTCTGAATGAAGCCTTACAGGGGCGTGATCAATGACTGTGGTGATCACCCCATATAGACTCCCTGATCACCCCCCTGTAAAGCTCCATTCAGATGTCCGCATGATTTTTACGGATGCACTGATAGATGGATCCGATCGGCAAAACGCATCCGGACGTCTGAATGAAGCCTTACAGGGGCATGATCAATGACTGTGGTGATCACCCCCCTGTCATTGATTACCCCCCTGTAAAGCTCCATTCAGATGTCCGCATGATTTTTACGGATGCACTGATAGATGGATCGGATCCGCAAAACGCATCCGGACGTCTGAATGAAGCCTTACAGGGGCATAATCAATGACTGTGGTGATCACCCCATATAGACTCCCTGATCACCCCCCTGTAAAGCTCCATTCAGATGTCCGCATGATTTTTACGAATGCACTGATAGATGGATCCGATCGGCAAAACGCATCCGGACGTCTGAATGAAGCCTTACAGAGGCATGATCAATGACTGTGGTGATCACCCCATATAGACTCCCTGATCACCCCCCTGTAAAGCTCCATTCAGATGTCCGCATGATTTTTACGGATCCACTGATAGATGGATCGGATCCGCAAAACGCATCCGGACGTCTGAATGAAACCTTACAGGGGCGTGATCAATGACTGTGGTGATCACCCCATATAGACTCCCTGATCACCCCCCTGTCATTGATTACCCCCCTGTCATTGATTACCCCCCTGTAAAGCTCCATTCAGACGTCCGCATGATTTTTACGGATCCACTGATAGATGGATCGGATCCGCAAAACGCATCCGGACGTCTGAATGAAGCCTTACAGGGGCGTGATCAATGACTGTGGTGATCACCCCATATAGACTCCCTGATCACCCCCCTGTAAAGCTCCATTCAGATGTCCGCATGATTTTTACGGATGCACTGATAGATGGATCCGATCGGCAAAACGCATCCGGACGTCTGAATGAAGCCTTACAGGGGCATGATCAATGACTGTGGTGATCACCCCCCTGTCATTGATTACCCCCCTGTAAAGCTCCATTCAGATGTCCGCATGATTTTTACGGATGCACTGATAGATGGATCGGATCCGCAAAACGCATCCGGACGTCTGAATGAAGCCTTACAGGGGCATGATCAATGACTGTGGTGATCACCCCCCTGTCATTGATTACCCCCCTGTAAAGCTCCATTCAGATGTCCGCATGATTTTTACGGATGCACTGATAGATGGATCGGATCCGCAAAACGCATCCGGACGTCTGAATGAAGCCTTACAGGGGCATGATCAATGACTGTGGTGATCACCCCATATAGACTCCCTGATCACCCCCCTGTAAAGCGCCATTCAGATGTCCGCATGATTTTTACTGATGCACTGATAGATGGATCCGATCCGCAAAACGCATCCGGACGTCTGAATGAAGCCTTACAGGGGCCTGATCAATGACTGTGGTGATCACCCCCCTGTCATTGATTACCCCCCTGTAAAGCTCCATTCAGATGTCCGCATGATTTTTACGGATGCACTGATAGATGGATCGGATCCGCAAAACACATCCGGACGTCTGAATGAAGCCTTACAGGGGCATGATCAATGACTGTGGTGATCACCCCATATAGACTCCCTGATCACCCCCCTGTAAAGCGCCATTCAGATGTCCGCATGATTTTTACTGATGCACTGATAGATGGATCCGATCCGCAAAACGCATCCGGACGTCTGAATGAAGCCTTACAGGGGCATGATCAATGACTGTGGTGATCACCCCCCTGTCATTGATTACCCCCCTGTAAAGCTCCATTCAGATGTCCGCATGATTTTTACGGATGCACTGATAGATGGATCGGATCCGCAAAACGCATCCGGACGTCTGAATGAAGCCTTACAGGGGCATGATCAATGACTGTGGTGATCACCCCATATAGACTCCCTGATCACCCCCCTGTAAAGCGCCATTCAGATGTCCGCATGATTTTTACGGATGCACTGATAGATGGATCCGATCCGCAAAACGCATCCGGACGTCTGAATGAAGCCTTACAGGGGCATGATCAATGACTGTGGTGATCACCCCCCTGTCATTGATCAACCCCCTGTAAAGCTCCATTCAGATGTCCGCATGATTTTTACGGATGCACTGATAGATGGATCGGATCCGCAAAACGCATCCGGACGTCTGAATGAAGCCTTACAGGGGCGTGATCAATGACTGTGGTGATCACCCCATATAGACTCCCTGATCACCCCCCTGTCATTGATTACCCCCCTGTCATTGATTACCCCCCTGTCATTGATTACCCCCCTGTAAAGCTCCATTCAGATGTCCGCATGATTTTTACGGATGCACTGATAGATGGATCGGATCCGCAAAACGCATACGGACGTCTGAATGAAGCCTTACAGGGGCGTGATCAATGACTGTGGTGATCACCCCATATAGACTCCCTGATCACCCCCCTGTCATTGATTACCCCCCTGTCATTGATTACCCCCCTGTAAAGCTCCATTCAGACGTCCGCATGATTTTTACGGATCCACTGATAGATGGATCGGATCCGCAAAACGCATACGGACGTCTGAATGAAGCCTTACACGGGCGTGATCAATGACTGTGGTTATCACCCCATATAGACTCCCTGATCACCCCCCTGTCATTGATCACCCCCCTGTCATTGATCACCCCCCTGTCATTGATCACCCCCCTGTCATTGATCACCCCTCTGTAAGGCTCCATTCAGACATTTTTTTGGCCCAAGTTAGCGGAATTTTTTTATTTTTTTCTTACAAAGTCTCATATTCCACTAACTTGTGTCAAAAAATAAAATCTCACATGAACTCACCATACCCCTCACGGAAACCAAATGCGTAAAATTTTTTAGACATTTATATTCCAGACTTCTTCTCACACTTTAGGGCCCCTAGAATGCCAGGGCAGTATAAATACCCCACATGTGACCCCATTTCGGAAAGAAGACACCCCCAGGTATTCCGTGAGGGGCATAGTGAGTCCATGAAAGATTGAAATTTTTGTCCCAAGTTAGCGGAACGGGAGACTTTGTGAGAAAAAAATTAAAAATATCAATTTCCGCTAACTTGTGCCAAAAAAAATAAATTTCTATGAACTCGCCATGCCCCTCATTGAATACCTTGGGGTGTCTTCTTTCCAAAATGGGGTCACATGTGGGGTATTTATACTGCCCTGGCATTCTAGGGGCCCCAAAGCGTGAGAAGAAGTCTGGTATCCAAATGTCTAAAAATGCCCTCCTAAAAGGAATTTGGGCACCTTTGCGCATCTAGGCTGCAAAAAAGTGTCACACATCTGGTATCGCCGTACTCAGGAGAAGGTGGGGAATGTGTTTTGGGGTGTCATTTTACATATACCCATGCTGGGTGAGAGAAATATCTTGGTCAAATGCCAACTTTGTATAAAAAAATGGGAAAAGTTGTCTTTTGCCAAGATATTTCTCTCACCCAGCAAGGGTATATGTAAAATGACACCCCAAAACACATTCCCCAACTTCTCCTGAATACGGCGATACCACATGTGTGACACTTTTTTGCAGCCTAGGTGGGCAAAGGGGCCCATATTCCAAAGAGCACCTTTAGGATTTCACAGGTCATTTACCTACTTACCACACATTAGGGCCCCTGGAAAATGCCAGGGCAGTATAACTACCCCACAAGTGACCCCATTTTGGAAAGAAGACACCCCAAGGTATTCCGTGAGGGGCATGGCGAGTTCCTAGAATTTTTTTTGTCACAAGTTAGTGGAAAATGCTGATTTTTATTTTTTATTTTTTTTTCATACAAAGTCTCATATTCCACTAACTTGTGACAAAAAATAAAAACTTCCATGAACTCACTATGCCCATCAGCGAATACCTTGGGGTCTCTTCTTTCCAAAATGGGGTCACTTGTGGGGTAGTTATACTGCCCTGGCATTCTAGGGGCCCAAATGTGTGGTAAGGAGTTTGAAATCAGGAGAAGGTGGGGAATGTGTTTTGGGGTGTCATTTTACATATACCCATGCTGGGTGAGAGAAATATCTTGGCAAAAGACAACTTTTCCCATTTTTTTATACAAAGTTGGCATTTGACCAAGATATTTATCTCACCCAGCATGGGTATATGTAAAATGACACCCCAAAACACATTCCCCACCTTCTCCTGAGTACGGAGATACCAGATGTGTGACACTTTTTTGCAGCCTAGGTGGGCAAAGGGGCCCATATTCCAAAGAGCACCTTTCGGATTTCACAGGTCATTTTTTACAGAATTTGATTTCAAACTCCTTACCACACATTTGGGCCCCTAGAATGCCAGGGCAGTATAACTACCCCACAAGTGACCCCATTTTGGAAAGAAGAGACCCCAAGGTATTCGCTGATGGGCATAGTGAGTTCATGGAAGTTTTTATTTTTTGTCACAAGTTAGTGGAATATGAGACTTTGTATGAAAAAAAAAAAAAATCATAATTTTCCACTAACTTGTGACAAAAAATAAAAAATTCTAGGAACTTGCCATGCCCCTCACGGAATACCTTGGGGTGTCTTCTTTCCAAAATGGGGTCACTTGTGGGGTAGTTATACTGCCCTGGCATTCTAGGGGCCCAAATGTGTGGTAAGGAGTTTGAAATCAAATTCTGTAAAAAATGACCTGTGAAATCCGAAAGGTGCTCTTTGGAATATGGGCCCCTTTGCCCACCTAGGCTGCAAAAAAGTGTCACACATCTGGTATTGCCGTACTCAGGAGAAGGTGGGGAATGTGTTTTGGGGTGTTATTTTACATATACCCATGCTGGGTGAGAGAAATATCTTGGCAAAAGACAACTTTTCCCATTTTTTTATACAAAGTTGGCATTTGACCAAGATATTTATCTCACCCAGCATGGGTATATGTAAAAAGACACCCCAAAACACATTCCCCACCTTCTCCTGAGTACGGAGATACCAGATGTGTGACACTTTTTTGCAGCCTAGGTGGGCAAAGGGGCCCATATTCCAAAGAGCACCTTTCGGATTTCACAGGTCATTTTTTACAGAATTTGATTTCAAACTCCTTACCACACATTTTGGCCCCTAAAATGCCAGGGCAGTATAACTACCCCACAAGTGACCCCATTTTGGAAAGAAGAGACCCCAAGGTATTTCGTGATGGGCATAGTGAGTTCATAGAAGTTTTTATTTTTTGTCACAAGTTAGTGGAATATGAGACTTTGTAAGGAAAAAAAAAAAAAATCATCATTTTCCGCTAACTTGTGACAAAAAATAAAAAGTTCTATGAACTCACTATGCCCATCAGCGAATACCTTAGGGTGTGTACTTTCCGAAATGGGGTCATTTGTGGGGTGTTTGTACTGTCTGGCCATTGTAGAACCTCAGGAAACATGACAGGTGCTCAGAAAGTCAGAGCTGCTTCAAAAAGCGGAAATTCACATTTTTGTACCATAGTTTGTAAACGCTATAACTTTTACCCAAACCATTTTTTTTTTACCCAAACATTTTTTTTTTATCAAAGACATGTAGAACTATAAATTTAGAGCAAAATTTCTATATGGATCTCGTTTTTTTTGCAAAATTTTACAACTGAAAGTGAAAAATGTAATTTTTTTGCAAAAAAATCGTTAAATTTCGATTAATAACAAAAAAAGTAAAAATGTCAGCAGCAATGAAATACCACCAAATGAAAGCTCTATTAGTGAGAAGAAAAGGAGGTAAAATTCATTTGGGTGGTAAGTTGCATGACCGAGCAATAAACGGTGAAAGTAGTGTAGGTCAGAAGTGTAAAAAGTGGCCTGGTCTTTCAGGGTGTTTAAGCACTGGGGGCTGAGGTGGTTAAAATGGCTTTCTGCGCAACCTCCAACCGTGCAGATGTGGAAGGAGAAAGTGCAAGAGATATGTAGAATGGAGGAAATGTCTAGCTGGGAGAATTTATCTCATGATAAGTTTTTGATCACATGGTCTAAATGGCTTGAGAAATCTTGAGATGTCATAATCTAAATTTGCATTTTATGTCTGTGTCATCTGTGTTGTTGCGCTAATCTCATAATTGAGGCTTCAACTTGTTTTTCATAGTATGTGTCATGCTCTAGGTTATATGATCCTGGGGCGTGTTTCCCCTCTTCTGTTTTTATGTTTATTGTACATAAAGTATATTTTGATTTAATATGCTTAATAAAAAGAAATTTGAAAGAAAGAAAAGAGACCAACGCACACAAGCATATGTTCCTACCTTCGGTAACTGTATATAGTCTATTTGCAGTCTCTGGAATGGGTAAAATGGCCTAGGTGTATGTTTCTTAGGTGTCTTAACTACCTGTCCGAGGTTGTTTAGAGCACAGATCATACAGCCTTGTACAAATCTACTGGCAATAGTGGAGAAACCAGGTGCAACCCATCTCTTCAGCACCATGCTCACCATAGGACTCTTTGATTGGTGTGTGGGCCCCCTGTGCCATCATAGGATAGAGGGCTCTGGGTAGGCATATTTTTCCTGACACTTCCCAGAGTCCCTGCCCATTTGGCACTGCTCCTCTCTGAGTCCAGGAGCTCCTTTCTCCTTCATCTGCCTGTGCAGACAGTTTAATCAACACGTCTTCAGACATGTGGTGAGGCTCCAGCACGCCGACAGTGATTACCTCGGGTTTTAAAGGCTTCACTGCTGCTTCTTTTGCAGCCCCATCTGCCCTATTGTTGCCCCTAGCCTCACGGGTTTGTTGTCTGGTATGTGCCTTAACCTTGACAATGGCTACTTCCTCTGGAAGCAGTAGTGAGTTCATTAGTTCAAACACAGTCTTTGTTCTTTATAGGTTGACCTGCAGAGGTAAGGAAGTCCCTGGCTCTCCAAATAGGGCCATAATCATGTGCAAAACCAAACCCGTACCTGGAGTCTGTAAAAATATTTGCTCGTTTACCTTGTGCCATTTTACATGCTTCAGAGATTCCCTTCAACTCAGCCTCCTGTGCTGACATGTGAGGAGGGAGCGGTTCAGCCAGTACTACCTCATATTGCATGACCACTGCATATCCAGTATGAAATCGGCCATCCTCGCCCATGTATCTGCTCCCATCTACAAAAAACTCAAAATCAGGATTAGGTATGGGTTGATCATGTACATGTGAAAAGCCAGAAGTTTCTTGTTGCATTAAATGGACAATCATGTTCCTCAGTGATGGGATATATGTGACTCCATTTTGTCTCATTTAGCCACGTGTATTACATTTGGTTAGTGCACTACAAAACCTCTTTTCCCCCTATGGAATGTGAGACACTTCCTTAAACTGTTTCAGGAAATCCATACATGTTGAAAGTATGAACAGCCTTCTAGCCATAAAAGGACATCTGGCTCAAGTGTCTACTAGCTTATGTGTATATACCTGATTGGTCAAATGCTGTTACTATGAGTCAGCTATGATGTTAATGCAGAGCTTATGTGTGACCATACTATTGGTCAAATACTAATGTTAACATATGATTGGATGTAAAGGAAGCTCAACCCCCTCTATTAAAACTGTTTGCCAGCTGTGAATAAACCAGAATGGATTGGAAATAGACATGTGTTCATGTGGTCTATCTTCTTCATTCTCCCGGTACCGGTAAGACTTAATTCAAGCTGGCCACTGAAATCATGTGTCAGGGACACACCGTTAGGGAAGAGAGTAAATTTTCCTTACAGATCTGGGGACTCAGTCCGGGATTGGGAGGGTCAACTCTTCAGGTCTACCGTGAAAGACATCAATTTTTGTCCGCCTTGGACCTGGGAGCAATGACCAAAAATCCCATTCAAGTAAGTCGAACCATCTATTTATGATTTCAGTGGATTGCGATGTCTGGGACACGCAAATGTTGATTTTAAGCGGCTCATATCATAGGGTCCATATCGTTAGGTAAAAATGTTGATTATAAGAGGCTTAGTAAGTCCATATCGTTAAGAGATAGTGCACTATATAAGGATATCTGTTCCGGGAACAGAAGGATACAAGCTTGAATTAACTCTTATGTATATATAGTATAAGTATTTTAGAAGTATTAAGATTATCTGTCTGTGTGAGATGTTGGCCGGGTGGTAAGTTTACGGTCGCATCCCGCTTTGAAATCATTCTGTTTCTATCACTGCCAACATGTAAACTTTGTTGCACGGTCTAGTCCCACAAATTATTTTCTAGTTAACACATGAGTAGACAATTGGGCAAGATGTGAGAATTGACAGTTAAAATGTGAAACAGAATGTTATGCCAGGCTGGCAGGGATGAAAGGCTGCAAAAAGCTGTTAGAAGCTTACAGACTGGTTACATCAGAGCTCCTGTGATTGTGAAGGGGGGCTATAGTGAGTGACAAGACACAGCAGAGTCAGGAAGTTAATTCATGGCAAGGGAAAAAGTGTCTCAGTGTTTGCAATTAGAAAGGGCTTGTGTTAAACGTTCAGAAATGAACTGGTTAAGTTTTGTTGCCCTAATGATCTGTGTGTGTTTAAATAGTGACGATTTATAGTCCCTGGAATTAGAGATTACAGCACTAAAAGATGGACAGTTAATGCATAAGTGTATTGATAGTTGAAGAGAGAAGTTGTTGAAGGATAATAATAGCCTGGTGCAAGCTGAGTTATGGTGAAAAAGTGTATATGGAAGTGACTGAGAGAACTTGAAGTTAGAGAAATGAAATGAGCAGCATTTCTTATTTCAAGATGGAGGATTTTGAATCCTATAGAGAACAAAGAAGTTGCCATGAGGCATCCCTCCCCCCCCCCCCACCACCACATCTGCAGTAAACTCCAAAATGTCACTTGTAGTCCCACAAAAAAAAAAAAAAAAAAAAAAAAATTCTTCCTGTTCTGTCTGAGATGTGTTTTCAGAGAGAGCCCCCTCCCATCTCACCCCCCTTCTCTGCTCAGGAATTTCATATGGGGGTTGAGGGGGGAGGGGGGCTGCTAATTGGTAATGCATAAGCAGCAATGTGAAGATACTAACCTGTGTTATCTATAAGATATTCCAGACAGGGCTCCAGTATTAATTGTATCTTTCCAAATTGTATGTTCCGATGGTTTAAAATGTGCCTGCAGTGATGATGCTAATTGGAAGTGTCCACTCGTATCAATCTAAGGTTGCACCCAATAAGTTCTTATTCAGATGTGAGTAAAAGTTTGAGGAACATGTGGTACAGCTGAACGTCTTGATGTATTGCTTTACTTCCCCTGTTTGAACACTCCTGAAATAGGAGACGCAAGGCAGAGGAAATGGGGGAAGTGTTAGTTATATAGAATAAGTAACGATGTGTGTAACACTAAACCAAAAAAACGACATGGCATATAAGATGATTTGTTAATTTTAACAAAATGACTGTATGATTAACATGTATATTGTTTTACAGCGACAGACCATCAGCAATTGCTGTGTTTGTCTGTGCTGCAAGTTTTGGGATGTAACAAAGAGATTGTGTGATTGGGTGAAAGATACATGATTCAGTGGAATGTGAATGGGTGTGGCTCTGAGTTGTATGTACGTAGCAGAGCTGTGTGTGTAATTCATATTTTATGTATGTATGAGTACATGAAAATGTATATGAATGCGTATGGAATACGGTATTTGTTTTTAAATATGCGCATTAAGAATTTTATTTTATTTTATTAGGAGTTTTTGGGTTTTTTATTGGTACCAACAGCATTGATCAAGCTGTACATTTTTATTTCAATGAAAAGTTTTTATGGGCCCTTTGTGTGTTCATGTCTGTATTGTCAGATCTGTTTGTTTCAATGTTTGCAGTTACATGTTACATGTTCAGTGTTGTGCTTAACATCAGAGCTCTGCTCGTATGGACAGCTAAGATACTAATGGCAGAACAGAAGACAGACCAAAGCGTCCACCAAAAGGGGCGGACTTAGGTGACTCAGAGTGTCAGGAAGGAAATGTGAGCCCTCTATGGGAATAAATGGGGTACTGACAAGGACATACAGAACAGATTCCTTACCAGTAGAAACCATGGACAGGGAATACATCATGTCATGTATTTAGCATTATACTAGATTGCCCAGTCAGCCTATTAGGGAGAGATTTGTTCATTAAGCTTGACTTGCAGGTATCAGCAAAGAATCAGGACATAAGAGTACACTCAGGTCTCATTCCAGTCTCTACACCAGTGCCACTGATTCTTTCAAACATACAGGACCACCCAGAATAACATTAACCCTGCATTATGGTCCTCAAATGAATATGACACAGGATTCATAGATTGCACACATTACACAGCTACTGTGAAACCAGGTGTCATCTCAGTGTTCCAGAAACAATACCTGCTGTTAAAAGAGAAACTTGATGGGCTTAGGCCAATGATAGAAGAATTCCTACAAAAGGGAATCTTGGAAGAGGTGATTTCACCCTACAGCACGCCCGTGAATCCAGTGACAAAGGCAGATGGTGCTGCCCGCTTTGTACAGGATTTAAGGGCCATCAACAACATCATTGTGCCTATAGCCCCTGTTGTACCTGATGTCACTTAATTATTATCTGCCATTCCAGCAGACGCTGTTTGGTTCAGTGTGATAGATCTGAAAAATGCTTTCTTTTCTATCCCAGTTGATAAGATAACCAGACTACTTTTTGCTTTTTCCTTTGACAGACGCCAACTGACCTGGTGCAGAGATGCCCCAGGGATATGCTGATTCACCTGTAGTGTACAGCATAGTCCTCCGAGCGATGTTAGAGTCATGGTACATCCCCCCAAGGTTCTGTGCTGCTGCAATATGTCGATGATTTATTACTGTGTAGCATGTCAGCGGAGGCCAGCATTCAGGATGGTTTATCACTGTTATAATGGTTGTCAGGATGTGGTCACAAAGTGACACTTAAGCAAATGCAATGGTGTAAAATGCAGGTTGAATACTTGGGCTTTGTCCTCACAAAAGGTGAACGGAGAATCAGCACAGAAAGAGTCCAGTCTATTGCGGGTTTGGTCGCCCCGCACACCAAGAAAGAAATGTTATCTTTCCTTGGTATGATAAACGGTAGACAATGGATTACTGATTGCTCCCACTATTGACAATGTTTTGAGGCAAGCCACTCTGGATGGAAATCCAGATTTGATTAAATGGTCTTCTGAAATGTACAATGCATTTGATTATCTGAAATGTTCGCTCATGTCGAGTCCAGGGCTGGGCCTCCCTGACTATAATATGCCCTTCCACATGTTTGCACGCCAAAATTGTAAAACCATGGCGGGTGTACTGACACAAGAAAACAGAGGCAAGTTGCGTCCTTGTGTGTTTTTCTCAAAGGTAATGCCCACCTCTGTCCAGGGGATGCCGGCATGTCTGCGTTCTCTTGCAGCCTGTGCTATGATGGTAGAGTCGGCAAATTCTTTCACAATGTGACATTACACCATTTTGCACACCACTCATGATGTTGTAGGCCTACTCAAGGACATCCGCACTCAACACAGCAGGCAGCTGAGCTTATTGCACTCACTAGGACATGTATTCTACATGCTGATAGACCTGTCACCATTCATACTGAGAGTAGGTACACACATGGGGTAGTGTGGGACCATGGTATGATCTGGCAGAGGAGAGGATTCACGGCAGCAGATGGTAAGGATCATGTCTCACAGGGCAATGCGCTGGCAGTTAAGATGGCGAAATGAGTTGCCAAAAGCAACCTCACAGGTTTGTATAACCATTGGGAGATGCCATGTTTGGCATCTCCAACCCCTGAGATGCTGCAAATACTTACTGATCTTCAGTGGTATGTCACTGAACAGGAACAGCAGGACTGGTGTTATCCAGTATTGCAGAAAAATCCTGAGATAGGATTAGTCTGCGAAGAGGGGAAGTTATGCATTCCCCCAACACAGTGCTTCCATCTTAAGTAGCACATTTCCACAGAGTAGGACATAAACAGCATTGAGATACTCATGGGTAGGCCTTTCCCCACACCATGGGCAAGACGCCCCCTGGTGGTGCAGGAAGGGGACTTGGACCTGATCAGAGAGAAGTACTAATCTGATCAAAGTCCTCAGTAAAACTGAAGAAAAAGTGGCTTGTAAGTCTCCTTCTCTTTCACAGGAATCAACCCGTCCATTCCGTATAGGCAACCAGGTGATGATCAAGATCTTAAAGAAGGGAAAGGAACCAGGAAGTTTCACCTACGGACCACCCACCGAGGTAGTCGTGATTACCAGAACAGCGGTCCTCACTGAACAATCGCCCACGTGGATCCACGCCACAAGGATTAAGTTGGTGAAGAAAAGAGAGGTACTAACGGGGGCAGACAGCCCTGACCTCCAACGAGGCCCAGAGGTACTAACGGAGGCAGACAGCCTTGACCTCGAAGAAGATACAGAAGGGGTACTAACGGAGGCAGACAGCCTTGACCCCCAACAAGATGACGCAGTCGGGAAATTCCTCGAGATGGCTGAGATGTAGTGCCTTAATAATTGTAATTTTGTGTCTCCTACTTACTGTCCCATGGCTGTGGAACAGACAGATATACCTGGAAACAGAATGCAGAGGGGAAGACAGTCTATGCAAGACAAAGGAGAACTTATGGCTGTACCTGGCCAAAACTCTGAACTTAACTGACTTTTGTCTCCAAACCACTTTATCGGCATCTAACATTTTGGAGACATGTCTGGTAGCAGTCCCCACCCCACTAGACGTATGGACGGAGCTCCTACGTTCCCAATGGAACGACACAGACTTGGAGGATCATGATGTTAAATATGGATATGTAAATCCTTATCATGCTTGTTATGACTGTCCTACATATGAGAATCTGCAGAGTAATATGATAGAAGTAATTACAGGTCTTGTCACAGCAGCAGGAATATGTTATAACTTCACCTGTGATGAGACACTATTGCCTCCCTGCATACAAGCAAAAATGCAGAATAAGATTAAGCCAAATATTTGTGATAGAGATTTAGGTAGTTGTAAAAAGATAATATCAGGAAAGAATATGCAATGTAATATTACAAAAACAGTACCATCCCTAGACAAACATGTACCTCTACCAGCAGGATGGGTATTGGCCTGTGGGAATACTAGTTACACATACATACCGGCCAATATTACAGAGGGACCCTGTACAATAGCTAGGCTGACATTAGCAATGATACCACTATTCCCAGCAATGCAGATACGACACACGAGAGACACTGCCCTACAGTTACCGGAAAATTGTGATTATAATGTGAATCTCCTCTCTAGATCAGAATATATGAGTTTAGGGGTATCTTTGATAGGAGTACCAGGGTTGGCCATATATAACCACAGGACAATATAAAAACTTGCCTGTTTTATGGTAAAACAGATAAATGTCACTAGTGCAGTTCTGCAAGATATGCTGCTGGATATACAATCGTATGAAAAGGCTATCTTGCAGAATAGGGCAACTATTGACTATTTATTGTTCCAACATGGTGTAGGATGCTCAGCGTTCGCAGGGATGTGTTGTTTCAATTTATTAGATCACTCCCGTGGAATAAAAGATAAAATAGGCCAATTAGAGGAGATGAGAAAACATATAAAACAAGATGTTGACCAAGGTTGGTGGGACTGGCCTTTTTGGCTGAATATCTGACTTTGGTCAAATAAGATATGTTTTAGGAGTGGCACTCGCCGTGGTCGCTGCAATAGTGTGTCTCTGCGGTTGCCTGCAGTGTGCGCCCTCCCTTCTTGTCATATGTAAAAAATGTGGCCGAAAGAGGGGTACACTCAACATTCCTCTATACTCCGGTAGAGGTAGAAGAGGTAAACCCAACCTCAACAAAGCCTGAGGATTATACTCCTGAAGGGTATATGGAATACCTAAAGGCTTATAAGAAAACCAAGGAAGAGCGGAGAAAGAACCATATAGTATATATATATATAAGGTTCTAAGAGGGGATTTGATGGGATATATGTGACTCCATTTTGTCTCATTTAGCCACGTGTATTACATTTGGTTAGTGCACTACAAAACCTCTTTTCCCCCTATGGAATGTGAGACGCTTCCTTAAACTGTTTCAGGAAATCCATACATGTTGAAAGTATGAACAGCCTTCTAGCCATAAAAGGACATCTGGCTCAAGTGTCTACTAGCTTATGTGTATATACCTGATTGGTCAAATGCTGTTACTATGAGTCAGCTATGATGTTAATGCAGAGCTTATGTGTGACCATACTATTGGTCAAATACTAATGTTAACATATGATTGGATGTAAAGGAAGCTCAACCCCCTCTATTAAAACTGTTTGCCAGCTGTGAATAAACCAGAATGGATTGGAAATAGACATGTGTTCATGTGGTCTATCTTCTTCATTCTCCCGGTACCGGTAAGACTTAATTCAAGCTGGCCACTGAAATCATGTGTCAGGGACACACCGTTAGGGAAGAGAGTAAATTTTCCTTACACTCAGTATCTTGTATTTTTGTAAAAGAGGGCCTGTACCCCCTTCCCCCATTTCTGAATCCGAAATTGGTAGGAGAGTTGCACGATTCAGAGTAGTACATCTCTTGAAAGTAATGGACTCAGGCATGTGTAAAGAACATTGCAACCGTAGTTGGCGTGCCATGGATATGTGCTTGGTTACACCTGACTTAGAATACCTTGGATGTCATGAGGGGTCTGTACCACCAGGGGATAGTCAAGTACAACTTCAGAAGCTTTTTCCACTATCAGCTGTACTGCCGCAACCGCCCTGACACAGGAGGGGGCGCCACGTGAGACTGGATCTAATCTTGCAGAAAAATAGGCAATCAGACTTTGTCTGTCCCCATGTTTCTGGGTCAGGACTGAGGTACTATGGCCACTCAGTTCTGAGCAGAACAGGTTAAAAGGCTGGTCATAGTCTGGTATGCCCAGTGCCGGTGCTGATAGGATTGCCAATTTGAGTGAGTAAAAAGAATCCTCTGCAGGGCCGCTGATTGAAAAAGGGTCAGAGGCCAAGCAGTCATAAAGGGGTTGCATCAACATGTTTTCTTTCCTCAGTGAGGTGCCGGGCACCTTCTGACAAACAGTGACCAAGGAAAGTAACACGGGATTAGCAAAACTGCAGCTTGACTTTGGAAGACTTACACCCATTTTCTGCCAGGAAAATCAACAGTGACAGAGATGCATTTTTACAGGTGTCATAGTCAGGAGCACATAATAATAGATCATCAACATATTGTAACATGACAACCTGATCAGGAACCCGCCAACCTGTCAGGACTGATTGGAGGGCTTGAGTATACATGGTGGGTGAGTTTTGAGCTCCCTGCGGCAATACCGTCCATGTATACTATTTACCCTTGAACGTAAAAGCAAAAAGAAATTGACATGTCACATGAATCGGGACACTAAAAAATGCATTTGCAAGGTCAATCACAGTATAATACGATGCCCTCGGAGGGACCTGTGACAACAAGGTGTGTGGGTTTGGAACAATTGGAGTTTGCAGGACAGTAACCTTATTGACTTCCCGTAAGTCATGCACCATCCTATAAGTCACAGGCTGGCCTTTTACTGCTTTTTTTTTTTACCGGAAACAGGGGTGTTTTTGCGGGAGAATTAGTCACCACCAGGACCCCCATTTGAACATACTGGTCAATCTGAGTGACCACAGATTGTTCTTGTGCATGACTCAAGGGATACTGACGGACTCGGGGTGGTGTACATCCTGGTTTTAAATGTACCATAAAAGGAGTGACATCTAATCTGCCAATATCAGTTTTACCCTTTGCCCACAATTTGTCGGGGACTAGCAGGACCTGCTCTAATTGTACCACACAGGATGTTTGGTCCGGCTCCAGGTGTAAAGCTAGAACCCGGGTTAAAACATCATCAGGGGTGTCAATATCTACATGTGTGGTACCATCCTCATTAAAATGAATATGAGCCCCCAGTGCCTGCAGGACGTCAGTACCCAGCAAATTGAATGGGATATTTTCTTTTACTAACAACTGAGTCACCACTGTACTGTCTTTGATTTTCAACTTCATAGGTATGGTCTCTGGGATGAAGACCACTTCCCCTGTGAACCCTGATGCAGGACACACTGTGTGCTTATCTGCCATGGCTTAATATAATCAGGATTGATCACTGTCTTGGCTGCCCCCGTGTCTATTAAGAAAGGAACCTGTTGGTTGCCTACCTGGACTGGTATCTCAATTTGGCAGCCCACGGCTGCTGTAGTCATGACAGATAAGGACACGGGGTTGCCGGCTTCCTATTGTGAGGTCACCGGCCAGGTGTGTGCACTGAACAAATCAAAAGGCGAACAAAGGTTTGCAGTCCAAGGACCCTGGCTATGGAACACTCTACCTGCGGAGATCCGCTCAGAAGAAAACCATCTAGCCTTCAGGAAGAAGCTCAAGACCCACCTCTTCTGAAAGCACAGGCGGTCAAGGGCTGCAAAAGCGCTATGAGACGATTTAGTTCGCAATTGTAGCGCTATTTAAGTCATTCATTCATTTACTGAACCCTGGTTCTGTGAGTTCACCTGTTCTTGAGGGGGTAACCGGCAATTTCTGCGTATCTGACCAGGTTTGCCACAATTGTAACATCTGAAGTCACCCCTCCTCTGTCCCTGTTGATCAGACCATGGTCTCTTGTCCTTGTACCATATTGATATTTGAGGATTTGGTAGTGGACATGTCTAGTTCCACACCCTTAGCAGCAGCAACTAACTGAGGTAATGATGTCACCCTCCATTCAGGCTTACATGCCTTCAGTTTTGTCTGGAGGGTAGGTCTCAGTCCCTCCATGAAAGCAGATGTCAGTAACTTCTGTCCCATAGGTCCAGTGGTCCCATATTGTTGAATGGATTAGGCAGTGGCTGAGGGACAGGCAACAGAGGGTTGTAGTCAATATGTATGTATATTCAGACCAAAGTCTTGTTACCAGTGGGGTACCTCAGGGATCTGTTCTGGGACCCATATTGTATAATATCTTTATCAGCGAAATTGCAGAAGGCCTCGCTGGTAAGGTGTGTCTTTTTGCTGATGACACAAAGATTTGTAACAGGGTTGATGTTCCTGGAGGGATACACCAAATGGTAAAGGATTTAGGAAAACTAGAGGAATGGTCAAAAATCTGGCAACTAAAATTTAATGTTGATAAGTGCAAGATAATGCACCTGGGGCGTAAAAACCCAAGAGCAGAATATAAAATCAGTGATACAGTCCTAACCTCAGTATCTGAGGAAAGGGATTTAGGGTTCATTATTTCAGAAGACATAAAGGTAGGCAGACAATGTCATAGAGCAGCAGGAAATGCTAGCAGAATGCTTGGGTGTACAGGGAGAGGAATTACCAGTAGAAAGAGGGAGGTGCTCATGCCGCTCTACAGAGCACTAGTGAGACCTCATTTGGAGTATTGTGCGCAGTACGGGAGACCATATTTCCAGAAGGATATTGATACTTTGGAGAGAGTTCAGAGAAGAGCTACTAAACGGGTACATGGATTGCAGGATAAAACTTACCAGGAAAGATTAAAGGACCTTAACATGTATAGCTTGGAAGAAAGACGAGACAGAGGGGATATGATAGAAACTTTTAAATACATAAAGGGAATCAACAAGGTAAAAGAGGAGAGAATATTTAAAAGAAGAAAAACTGCTACAAGAGGACATAGTTTAAAATTAGAGGGGCAAAGGTTTAAAAGTAATATCAGGAAGTATTACTTTACTGAGAGAGTAGTGGATGCATGGAATAGCCTTCCTGCAGAAGTGGTAGCTGCAAATACAGTGAAGGAGTTTAAGCATGCATGGGACAGGCATAAGGCCATCCTCCATATAATATAGGGCCAGGGGCTATCCATAGTACTCAGTATATTGGGCAGACTAGATGGGTCAAATGGTTCTTATCTGCCGACACATTCTATGTTTCTATGGTATCCCAACTCATGTCCGTCCACACTGTCCGTAGTCTAGACTCAAATGCCACTACGTCTTCTTTAGTCTTCTGCATTATGTCTTTTAAACTACGGGCACTGTCATCTTCCTTTGTCCTGGCCCATCTACCAAAAATTCTGCAATATTCTATGCCCGATGTGTCAGTTTTCTCCCAGTCAGACCATGAGGACTGGTCAGTTTTTACCCTTTCAGCCAGTAACTGTTATTTTAGAGGGTTATATGGTGACTCTCCCATTTTTAAGGCCACTAAGTCATTTAAGTCAGCCCATGTCGCCCTATATGTGGCTTGTATCTGTTGTAACATAAAGTGGGCAGGCATAGGTCTTGTCAATGGGTCAGGAATTCTACCTAAAAGTCCCATTTGGTCCTTAGGACTCGATGGGGAGTAAGACAATATGTGCTGTTGCACATACTGGACTTGACCACCGGGTGGTGGTGGTGCATGGGGGGCTTGATTGTCTCCCCCGTCTCCTGGTCCCCCTCCTCCATCCACTGGTGGAGGAACTTGTGGGGTGAATCCGGTACGTATGGTGACCGGATAGAGTCCTGTACGTAGTCTAGGTCGGGGTGCCCCACATGCTCTACAAGTTTCCGTCCAGTCAGGATTCTGGTTTCCACACATTGTACATGTCCAGCCTGGTCTATCCACCGTCCCAGAATATGACGGTGGGGGAGCTGAAGGTGGAGGACATATTTTCTTTTCTGTCTCACTGTCATTATCATGTTTTACACTTGTCATAATACAAATTTCCTCCAAATGTTACATTTGGCCATTTCTCCTTCTTCACTTTCTCTGCTGTCCGACACCAACATTCCACAACCTCCTCACATTCCTGATCCTTCATCCAACCACTATGTGTTCTTTGAAACCTTTCCCAAACTTCAGAATCTAAGTTACCATGTTTCATACCCACCTTCTGTAACACCTTCTGTGTTTTTTTCTTGTCTTGCTTCCCCTCTGAATTGTCAACTATCTGTTTGGCTAATTTGTACCCCTCAGGTATACTCTGTGTATTGCCCATGTCTATGTGTTAAGAATTTCTCTACCAGACGTCTGAAATATCTACAGTTATTACTGTACAATAATCTATGTGCTTCCTTATAGCAGATTTCCTCATTAATCTCCTGTTAATGTATCAACTATATTACACATAGGAAAACAATCATCTAATCTGCTTCCTTATAGTGACTTTATCAACTATATTACAGATTAGGAAAACGCTATATTGTCTTAACACTTTCTCAGAGGACTCCACGGTTCACTATTTCCTCTAAGGGCATTTTCTGTGATACGATACAAAATCCGAACAACAACCAGTACGTAAATCACAACATCAATAACCAAACCAAACGTTTTCCAAGACCAATCAAATTCCATATCTCAGCATAAATAGGTTCTTACCATTTTAAAAAGGCTTGACCGTCAGAGAAACTTCAATAGACCCACTGTCCCGGACCCAGGTGAAGACACAGGAAACACTGATATATTTGTGTAAGAATAAGCTTCTTACCTTGGAGCGTTGTTTGTAGTATCTGTGAGTCCGGGTCTCCTCCTGTTGTGGCCGGAACTGTAAGGTCAGAGTTCACTGGTCAAACCCCATGTTTGGGTGCCAAAGAAATTGTGGGGGCAAAGACCCCTTACTCTTATTTATGCTGAGTTTCAAATCATTATTGCCCATAGATTCAGTAATGGGTACCCATGTAGAATTGATTGACCGACACTCAGTGATCAAAGCAAGCCTCTGTTTATTAAAAGACAAACTGTATATCTTATACTGTTAATGGGGGAGGAAAATACCCTCCCACACACGTCTCATAAAACTCATGATCACATTTGCTTACACAGTAAAAACTATTACACAATTATCTCTGCAAAGATTGACTTCACCACAAATTAGGAACTTACTCCTTGGAAAATTATAAGAGGAACTAAAAACTGCCAGTTCATAAAAAAAAATTAAAAAGACAGAAGAGGAAGTATGTGATACATGTAACCATTATTTTAGAATAGTCACAAGAACTTCAGCATCTTAAAATGGCTGACAAGACAAGAAAGATTTCTTGTCATAAACCTTAGTAGTGAAGCTTCTATATTATTCGTCAAAAAGTGACAGGTACCACGCCCCTTTTCATTGTCTACCAAAACCCCTCTCGTCAACACGCCCCTTTCGTCCTCTTGACAGGTCCCCACGCCCCCACCCCTTCGCCTCCACCCGCCCATTCGCCTCCTCCCTCCCAAATCTGAATAATGCATGCCTGGGAATGTCTACATTATATTATTATGGTAGATACGGGCCTGGACATGTCACATTATATTATTATGGTAGATAGCGTCCTCCTCTCAGGGCAAGGGGCTCATGTATTTGATATTATTATTCGACCTCCTCTCATGGCAGGGGTCTCATGTATTTGATATTATTATGGTAGAAGTGTGTCTGAACATGCCTCAGCGGTCTCTGGGGTCAGGAGTAATCTCTAACAGACTTTTACATTCCCACACACAGTTTCAACAGCTTTATTGGGCAGATAAACAAATATTGCCATCTCATGGCAGGGGTCTTATGTATTTGATATTATGGTAGATGGGGCAGGGGTCTCTGGGGTCATGTGTAATCTCTAACAGGTTTTTACATTCCCACACAGATAGTTTCAACAGCTTTATTGGCCAGATAAACAAATAAAAACATACCACACAGATAATGGTTTCAACAGCTTTATTGTTAGATAAACAGGGACTTAATACGCAGTGCAAACCTGGTGATAAACACACCATGGTAAAGAAATGCTCTTAACTTATTTTTTTATAAATATTTCAACTATTTTATCATTATGATCACATTTTTTATTAAAGAAATATAAAACACTCTTATAAGAGACACCATGCGCCAGATGATATAAAAAAGATACAGTATTCACCGCAAACACGACTGTTCATGTCTTGTAACTGGTTATTTTGATCGATATAATCGCCCACAATTCCTTTTTATAAATTGAATAAAGCTACGAGGGTACATTTCAAAAGTCGGTGATAGCACATAAGAGTCAAAGAATATAGCGTCCTTATCATACAGTATAATTAAGACCCAGTGACTACCCTGTTTACGGGAATCATCTGTATTCACAATGTATGCAGCAGGCCTCTGTAGCACAGGCTCGTCCGGTAGAAAGTCACACGGAAATACACCTGCGAATAGGTGGCTCATATACAGATCAGATTTAGCCAGAATCGTAAGCTGTAGATTACTCATTCCTCAAAGCTGCAGGGATGCTTAGTTAAAAGTCACACACTATCTCCCTTCTATTATTAATTTCCACTATATTTGTATTTATAGAGTAAACTATCATATTTACTGTGTGGGGTGTTGGCACTGCAAACCGCACCTCTGCTCTAAGATTTCCAGTTTTAATGAGCGAAAAATGACCACCAGGTTCTTGATCTGGTGACAAATCAAATGCAAAAAATGTGTAGCCGTTCATAAATTCATCTCTGTCTATAGCTAATCCACTATCATTTCTCTGTTTTCCCGATATGTGGAGAAGCGACGCGTACTCCCTGACCGCCGATTTAGTCTCAATATTCGGTTGAAAGGGCCTTGCGGGTATCTGCTGGCCGTCCAGGTACAGCGATGCCTGATTCACATCATAGTGATGGAAGCATAGCGGATTCCGATTGTATGAACCGCTAAAGGCTTCATTTTCAACAAAACCTATTATTACTGTTTTAGGAAGCTGCCCCAGAAACAGATTCTCCCGATTCGTAATTCTTGTACCAGACAGTATGCTGTACACCTTGAGACAGGCTCTATCTATGGTGTATTTCGCGGTAGCTGATAGAAGGGCCTGACTGTGGCCTATTCTGACAGCCGGGGATACCTGAACTCTCTTTACATACAGAGCTGCTTGTAATACCTGTACTTTAAAATGCTCTGCATCTGCAGACATCAGGCAGAAAGCATCTTTATTTCTGGTCAGTTTAATTTTCAGGTCCAATCCATTCAGTACGAGTTTTGGTTGATTAAATATATCACCAAAAAGGGGTCCCAAAAGCTCTACAGGCCTAGACCGGGCTGTAGCCCTAACCCTTTTGTTAAACCCCAAATTGTTACCCCCAAGAGTTCTTTCATGATGATGACCAGCTGTGTCTTTATAGAACAGGCCTGCCGTAAACTGCGACGACAGCGCTTGAGGGCTGTAATTTAAAATAGTCTCTATGTACGCTCTGTAACTATACAAATTATCTGAGTGTGAAATAAGTCTGTCGCTGATTGTCACGTCCGTCTGACAAAAAAGCGTGGCGATTGGGTAATTAATCAATCCAACACAGGCATCAGCTGGAATAGTGGTATTATCCGACTTCACAATACAGCAATTGATATACAAGAGTGTGTTGTTCAGGTCGTAATAATATTCGCCACTGCCTGAAATGAAGAACTCCAAGGGGGCATTGTCGGCCAAGGCCGCTATAGGTTGGACTTCTACAAAGAGCAATTTTTCAATACTCGTCTGCGTCGGGGGTAAATCAAAAATATCTAGCTCCGATTTAGTACATTCCACAGACCCGTCATGTATGAAAGCCATGGTATTTCACTAAAAGATGTCGTCTCCAGATCGTCTAACAGCTTTCTGGCGTCTACGTCTTTTACGCGGTGGAGCTTTATTCTTGAGCCCAGGAGGAAACGATGAACCCGAGCGTGCTTTTCTTTTACCCGTTTTTTTCACAACATAAACAAGGCCCGAGCCTTTCTGTTCTTTTGGGGGCTGGCTTAATTTATCCAGCACTGCAGATGATATACTCGTGACGGCGTCTTTAGCGATATTTCTGGCCGCAGTTTTTACATGCGGTTTCACAAGCTCAATACCCCTCCTGAAAAGCGGGACTGCTCTCCTAAAAAGTCCTCTAAACAAGCCTGCAAGGCAAGCCCCGTACATGTATTCATCACCACGGAATACCTCTAACCCGTTACTTGCCTGATTAACGTAGTACCGGGCATACACACTGGGGTCACCGTACAGTCTCTGGGACAGCATTTTTAGCGTGTGACCTCCTTGCATGGTCGGAAATGTAATCTCACAATGGTTTTACCGTACCTGAATTTAACAGGTCGAGACTGGTCCGTTAAAATGGCTATTGAAATTGTATCGAAGTTATGATTGGATACAGGAATATAGTCGGGCCGCATATACTTTAGGGTCACAATCTCGTTGTTTCTACCTGTAATTTCAACAGTTTTTAAAAGTTGAGCGTATGAATTTCCAACGAGCGAATGCTGAACAATGTCTGAATAAACAAATAGCGTATAAAATGCCGCTCCGCTCGATATGATTGTTTTCGATAGAGCCTTCAACATAGCAGCGTAGTCCTAAAATAGGCCCAAGCTTTTCACCAGGCATAATAATGTGTGTCGGTGATTCCTGTGTATAAACAGACCTTTTTATGGGGTCATATCTCAATCTAAAGGGATCGCTCAAAATTTTTAAGTTTTCAAGAACCTCATTAATAGCCTTTACAACATCCGCTACGGTAGAATAAAATCCAGATTTGATGCAGTATTCAGTTAAAGTTTCACCTTTTTTCCCAAAGAAGAAGATGCCTTCTTGCGATCTGACGGTATACCAGCTATATGGATACTGGATCTCGGTCATAGCGACATCATAAGGACCCGACAAATGAACGGGTTTTGCTAGTTTTGTTGTATAAACAGCTATTGAATTTTCAGGGTAAATTTTGGAAGATGCATTACAAGGCAGCGTTATATAAAAGGACCCAGATTCCATGGCTTATAGAGTAGTCAGTTGCGCTTCACCGATCCAGCTATTGAATTTTGTGGGGTAACCACACCACTTTACGAAAAAATGAGTTTCACCCCTCACACGTCTTTTTCGCAGTATCTTTTCTATTCTGTACACACGTCCAGCCGCCGCAGGGACTTTCTGTAACTCTTCTTTGTAAAATGAGCCTTCTATTAGATCATTACCCAAATCAACGAGTTTATACATAGGTTTTTGAAATCTTGCGTTAACGCCCGAGACGATGAAAATCTCCTCTGTGTAAGACTGTTCATACCCTTCAGCGAAAGTCCCTTTATACTGACTAATTCTTACATTAACAATTTTTTAAGTAGGTCTCGCTGGTTTAAGACTCATGCATTTGCCATAAATGTTTCTCCATATTCTTAAAGAATTGTTTTTTGTTACGTCAACAGGTCTGCACAGGATTGTATTGTGGTATGTATGATTATAGCTGTATAAAAAATTATTTAGCTCATCTATATAGCGAAATGTATTGCATCTGTTTAAAAATTTTGACATTTTTGTTTTTAACGTTCTGTTAAATCGTTCCACTAAAGCGGCTTTCACTGTGTTTGTAGTAAAGAAATGGTGGATATTGAGCTCTTTACAAAGCCGCTTCATAGCGTTGTTCATAAATTCCCGACCGCAATCCGTCTGTAGCTTTTTAGGTACACGCTGATCATTCTTGAAAATCAATTCAAAGGCTTTCGCTACAGAGGAGCCTGTCTTATCTTTCAGGGTAACACACCACGCATATTTTGATAATACATCAATAACAGTTAAAATATATTTTATGCCGTCATTTTCTTTGGCGTAGGTTGACATATCACACAGGTCGCTCTGCCATTGCGCGTCGATGGTCGCCACGATGACCTTATTTCTCACGAAAAAAATTCTTACGGGTTTATGCAGCGTGTACGTGTCTTGGTTATTTAACCACGCTGCTATAGTCGCTCTCTTTATACCATGTTTTTTAACAGATCTGTATAAACTCTCTAAACCAGCAAAAGATCCGGGTGCTTTAGGATTAAAATATGCCTTTTGTAAATATTTTTCAGGCTGCGGGGTCGTCATGATTGTACCGAGTGTCATGAAGAAACCTCTTTATGCGTGTTTATTTCATACGCGTGTGCTAAATCAACGCGGCTATCACAGAGTATATACTAACACAACTTTATATACAGTTTTACACTATAGCGGCATAATCTATTGATAAATTAATACCATGTGTAGAGCTCTGGAGGGAGGTGGGGGCGTGTATGTTTGATCACCATCACCCTAGTGGGTGTCGCCTGTTACAAGTTCTATAAGAGTCCTCTCTCTCTCTCAGTCTATGATCAGCACAGACCAGCCAACACCAATCTGTTTCAGACGCACAAGATACTTGTCAATTTTACACACATCCTCACGGCGGACCATCCATAAATGTAAGTAGTTTTTATCATGCATTTTTATGTATCATTTTACAGATATTGTTTTATATTTGTTTTTCAGTGTTTTGTGTATACAAAACTGGTTGGCAAATTTGTAAAATCGTATTTTATTATCTTGTTATTTATATTTTGGGAGACGGTCTGTGTCCCAATACTATACAGCTTACTCACTTTTTTGAGTAGAGCTCAAGATTTGTATAGTATAAGCCATAGCTGTCTTTTTTCGGTACTAGAAATGTATTGAAACATAGCATTTAGCGTTGTTATTCTATATTTAGATGTCGCAACTGAATCACTGTGGTTTTGAAGATTTGTTTCCTGGAATGACGGATTCTCAACTAGGTAAATAGAGTTTATTTACAGTTTATGCTTACACACACACACGCACCACACGCCCACTATACACGGCTGGTAATCTGTATTCTTTTTAAGTTTAGGCTTTTGAAATCCCCCTTGATGAAGAACATCTAGCGACGGATCATTGCGGCGTACCACAGGGTCAGATCAGTATCGCCGATGCTATTTTGGAACCGTTCCTCAACCGTAAGTAATTTTCATAAATATACATAAGCATCTAACAAAACACATGCAAAAATCTAACATTGTTTGCCGCTTTTATACAGAGAGTGATTTATCTAGCGTAGACGTGCCGCCGGTAGCGCTGAACGCCTGTTATTCTCAGGACGCACGGAAAAAGACGACAGCGGTTAACAACCAGGCAAAAAAAGGTACTAGCTCATATTGTAGTTTAAAATTAAAATAAAATGTGTGTGATAGTAAAACAAGTTTAATATATATATATATATTTACACATTTCGAATTGTGTTGGCAGAGTGGAAATTTACTAAATCAAGAAAGAACAGTTTTAAAGAGAACATACGCCCCAACCCAGCAGCGAACAATTGTGAAGCGCCGGGTCCTAGCACATCAAACCTGTCGTGTAAGTATATATAATTAAGGCTACTTTCACACTAGCGTTCGGGTGTCCGCTCGTGCGCTCCGTTTGAAGGGGCTCACGAGCGGCCCCGAACGCATCCGTCTGGCCCCAATGCATTCTCAGTGGAGGCGGATCCACTGAGAATGCATCCGCCTGCCAGCGCTCAGCCTCCGCTCCGCTCAGTGAGCGGACACCTGAACGCTGCTTGCAGCGTTCGGGTGTCCGCCTGGCCGTGCGGAGGCGAGCGGATCCGTCCACACTTACAATGTAAGTCAATGGGGACGGATCCGCTTGAAGATGACACCATATGGCTCAATCTTCAAGCGGATCCGTTCCCCATTGACTTTCAATGTAAAGTCTGAACGGATCCGCTCAGGCTACTTTCATACTTAGAAAATTTTCTAAGTTTTAATGCAGACGGATCCGTTCTGAACGGATGCGAACGTCTGCATTATCGGAGCGGATCCGTCTGATGATACATCAGACGGATCCGCTCCGAACGCTAGTGTGAAAGTAGCCTAACCTGTGCTATACATATAAGCTATGTAGGGTGTTCGAGACCAGCATCCACTATAGTTTTACCCATAATTAAATTGTTATTTCCTGAGGTGTTTGGCTCTACACCATGTTTCAGCGTATGTTTATAATTCATACATGATACAAAGTCTGACTCTCTCTTTTAGGTGTGATAACAGGAAAAGGTAAATCACCGCCACACCGTCACCCGTTGACACATCCATACAAGGACACGCCAATGAAAAAGAACCTCCCAGCACCGTCGCCTTCTCGCCATCACGACGAATCTACACCTTTATCAAGAGTATGCGGCGCAGGCAAAAAGAACGCTACACGTACAGCTACACGCCACAAGCGACGTATTATGCTTAGTACAGTGGAGGAGCCCCTCGTTGCACAAGAATTGTTCCACGAGCAAAACACAGATTTTACCCTGCTAGGCTAGCGACGATACCTGAAGCGGACGAAAGCATAGTCGATGGAGACAGCATTGGTAAGCAACAAGTCATAAATTCAGACTGTAATCGGGTCTGCCACAATCAACTTTTGCCAAACACTCATTCACACACAACAACTACACCATGTAGTGAGTGGTCACCATCTCATAGCCACGGACAGTGGTCGCGAGAGGTGCTGTACGCATTAAGCGAACTGTCTGGTGTATGTCTCTACTTAACCAATTTGCGCAACCAATTGAGTTATACTGTAAATACCCACTCAGAATTTATTTTATCCAGACCAGATATGAATAAAATTAATCAAATGTCTGAGTTGCGGCAGAATATCGCTTCTCTGTTCGAGACATCTCTGAGAAGGCCTGAGAGTCCGTTCCCGAGAACCCCAGAGACGCCGTTTCCATTCCAGCCTGCATCGGCAAGACCTGGTAGTGCATTATGACTACATATGGTCGGTGGCGGTTTGAATGAAAAGTCTAAACGTAAAGAGCCTCTTTTTAAAAGGCCAAAGTCTGTAAAAAGGGCTTTGAAAATGTTGTCAGTCTCTAAGAGATCTTTAGCAATCAGGAAGCGCAGAAGGGTTAACAGAGCAAAAGCGCCAGACACTGCGCAACAATCAACAACACGAAGGCCACTATGACAATCCCTTAGAAGGACCTAGTGGTGCTGGTTTGAATGACAGAGTACACACACACGAGGTTGGTATGCACGGTTATGACGCTCCTCTAGAAGCCGTCGATACTGCCTCATGTTCCACACAACCCCGTACACAGAGGGCGTCACCAGACAGATCTGTACACCCTGCAACAGACCCAATATTACGATTACCAGACAACGTTCTTCAGCCGGTAGACATCCCTGTGATACTAGACCATCAGTTTCACAACGAGAGACGGCTAACAGGCTTTAACGGTGTTGAGTATATCGATCACTTTAGGTTTAAGAATTTAGATCGTATACATTCGTTTGTAGGTGCTCTGGAGGCTGTGCATGCTGCCATCCAGTCTTTACTGGACAGAGTCCTCAGAGATATTAACCCTGGTGATTTTGTTCAGTTAAGACTTGAAGGTGGTCACGCCTTAGATGCCGTTTATTCTACAAAGCAGTTGAGAGAGGTCTTTAACGCAGAGACGTTTCTCAATGCGGTTGCGCTCCAGAGTAACGCTGAAATCCTTTCTTCACAACAGCTCAAACTTGTGGTTGTTATTAGAAATCGACGTGGTGGGGTGAAACGGCGTTTGAAATCCATAGTATACAGTAAGATTATTCAGCAGAAAAAGCGGTGGTTGTATGACTTTAATAATACCGACTCTAATTTGTGTCTTGCGGCCAGCTTATGCGCTCTGATAGGTGATGGTGCTGACGACGACGCTAGTTTATTGACACAGGCTAGACAGATACACGCTGATTTGGGTATCCCTGATAATGAGTTGGTCAGTTTCAGCGGTATAGATGCTTTTGAGAACCACCTTGACATTGTCATTAAGGTCTTGTACCACAGTAGTGGTGATTGGCATTATTTTGAAACTGGGAAAAAGTCTACGGAAAAAACTGTGTATATTCTGCATCATGACGTCATTACTATGGTATCAAAAATGTGAAAGGGTTTATCGGTGAGGCGTACTTCTGTGAAAAGTGTAGTTCAGTGTATCACCACAAAGACAACAACTCGATGTCAATATTTCTGTAAGGCTTGTCAAAGAGATGATTGTGTTGAGTGTGTTGACCAACAACCGCGATGTCCCACTTGTCGTACTTTTTGTCGTTCGATCGCGTGTTTAGACCGCCACAATCTTTTGGCCAGAGATACGCTTGAGTTTTGTAGGCTTAAAACGTTTTGTGATCGCTGTTGTCGTTTTGTGTACAATAGAGAGGAAGAGCACAAGTGTATCGGTTTGCGATGCAGCATTTGTGGGGGTCTCATGTATAAATTCGATCATCTTTGCTATATGCAACCATACAAAGTAAAGAAAGAGTCGGATCTATATGTTTTCTATGACTTTGAATGCATGCAGGAGACGGGGACGCACGTGCCCAATTACATTTATGCCACGTCATTGTATGGCGCTAATTCCTGCGAGTTTGTGGGTAAAACTTGTACGCAGGAGTTTGTTAGCTTCTTTACCAGTGGTAAATTTGCAGGGTACACCTTGATAGCGCATAATGCCGGCAGGTACGAAGGGTACTTTATTGTTAAGGAGTTGATTAAAGGGTTTCTGTCACCCTGCAAAACTCTTTTTTTTTTTTGGATAGTTAGATTGCTCATAGTGCGATATAGCAGAATATAATGTTCTTACTTACTTTCAGGGCGTCTACTTGCTGGTAGCTGCTGCAGAAATCCGCCCCCTCGCCGTGTTGATTGACAGGGCCAGCCGTGATCTCCTCCTCCGGCCGGCCCTGTCAGTAATTCAAAAATCGCGCGCCTCGCGTCATTCGGCGCAGGCGCTCTGAGATGAGGAGGCTCGTCTCCTCAGCACTCCCTCAGTGCGCCTGCGCCGATGACGTCTTCTCTTTCGGTGATGTCATCGGCGCAGGCGCACTGAGGGAGTGCTGAGGATACGAGCCTCCTCATCTCAGAGCGCCTGCGCCGAATGACGCGAGGCGCGCGATTTTTGAATTACTGACAGGGCTGGCCGGAGGAGGAGATCACGGCTGGCCCTGTCAATCAACACGGCGAGGGGGCGGATTTCTGCAGCAGCTACCAGCAAGTAGACGCCCTACTTGCTGGTAGAGCCCTCATTTACATATTATGAAAGTTCGTTTTATAAAGAATCGGCCGCATGAAAGTAAGTAAGAACATTATATTCTGCTATATCGCACTATGAGCAATCTAACTATCCAAAAAAAAAAAGAGTTTTGCAGGGTGACAGAAACCCTTTAAGGAAAAGCTGCGCATAAAAATGATTACTCAAGGCGGGCTACTGTTGTGTGTGACGCTGCCTGACTTAAAATTAAGGTTCATAGATTACCTTAACTTCCTACCAATGAGATTAAGTCGCTTACCAGACGCGTTAGGATTCTCGGGTTCAAAGGGTCATTTTCCCCATTTCTTCAACACTGAGAAAAATCAAAACTATGTGGGACCCTTACCGTCTGTTGAGTATTACGGGGTTGAATATATGATGCCTAGTGATAAAAAGGATTTCTTGGAGTGGTATGAAACGCAGAAACGCACTACTTTTGATTTTAAGGCCGAGTTAAAATCATACTGTATGCAGGATGTCAATGTTTTGAGACAGGCATGTGAGCATTACAGAGAGCGTGTGATGGAGATGACTAGAAAAAAGATTACAAAATACTGTGAACGCCAAAAGAGATGTTGTAACTACCCAGTGCATCAATCCTGTTCAGCTTATCACCCTGGCATCTGTATGTATGGCTATGTACAGGTTTAAGTTCCTCCCCAAAAATACCATCGCCATTTTACCAGCCGACAACTACCACAAAACTAAAAAGCATTACTCATCACCGGCCATTCAGTGGCTCATGTATGTTGCACACACTGAAAACGTTGACATTCAGCATGCTTTGAGAGGAGGTGAAAAACAAGTAGGCAGATATTTTCTAGATGGGTATGCCAGCGTTAATGGGGTGCACATAGCGTATGAATTTCAGGGGTGCTTTTACCACGGATGCCCCGTCTGCTATAACGAAAATGACACCAATAGTGTTACAAACACCAGCTATGGACAGTTGTACCACACATTCTACATTAAAAACCGTTTTCTACAGACCTGTGGCTATGTAGTACATGTGCTGTGGGAACATGAGTGGCGTGAAATGGTAGAGAAAGATTGTAAACTTCAGGCAATACACTACTACGATTTCACGAGTTTGTATCCCTTTGTCAACAAAACAAAAACATATCCGGTCGGACACCCCAACATCATTTATGACAATTTTGGCTACATAAAAAATTACTTTGGCATTGCCAGGGTTACGGTTTATCCGCAGAGAGACTTGTTTTTTCCGGTCCTACCAGTGAAAATGAACAATAAATTAATGTTCCCCCTGTGCAACACATGCGCCGCAAACTCCTTGACGGGTGTTTGTACGCATAGCGATGAACAACGTTCTCTGACAGGTACATGGTGTACAGTAGAGTTAGAGCTAGCTAGGAAAAGGGATACAGGATCGCAGAGGTCTATGAGGTGTGGCATTTTCCCGACACGACGGACGAACTGTTTGCACCTTACATCGAGCTTCATCTCAGGGACAAGCAGGAGGCATCGGGCTATCCGCGCTGGTGTACAGACTCTGGTAAGCAAAAAAAATACATCGACACATTTCTTGAAAAAGAAGGTGTACAATTAGACCCTGCAAATATCGCTGTGAACCCTGCAAAAAGACAAATCTCTAAACTTTTCTTAAATTCGTTATGGGGAAAGTTTGCGCAGCGATCTAATTTACCCTGTAACAGCATCGTGAATAACCCTGATGAGCTCTTTCGCTATGTCTTTCTCCCATACTACGAGGTTTCTGAGTTAAATTTTATTGATGATGAAACCGCATCGATCAATTGGAAATATGCAAAAAAAAAAAACACACAATCAACAAAAACACAAACATTTTTATAGCATGTTTTACAACAGCCTACGCCAGACTAGAACTCTACTCACTTCTGGACAGACTGCAGGAAAGGTGTCTTTATCACGACACGGATTCTGTCATTTTTGTTCATCGTGAAGGTGACTGGCTTCCCCCTTTAGGCGATTATTTGGGCGAGCTAACCAGCGAAATACCAGATAACACATACATCACAGAATTTGTATCTACGCGTCCAAAATCGTACGGGTACAAACTGAATACAGGTAAGACTGTTTTAAAGGTTAAGGGGATCACACTAAACGTTGCTAATGCTAGGGATATTAATTTTGACAGCCTAAAGGATTTAGTTCTGGATTACATCCTAAACAGCGATCTTGAATGTCAGAAATTTATATCTGTGGTGCAACCAGGTTTTGTTAAAAATAAGCAGTTGTGGCAGATTGAGACAAGACCATTGCGCAAAACGCAGAGGTGTGTATACACAAAAAGGAGTCTGCAAGACTATTTTACCACGCTACCTTTCGGGTTCTAATAACGTTATGACACCGTTACACCATTCTTTTTTCAGGTGAATTAGTTGGATCCTTATGGACATCTGCTAGTAGATTTAAGGGCTACTACACCAGAGCAACTTCGTTTAAGGTCGGGGTTCTTACCGCCAGCATTGCCGGCTGTGTATATCCAGAAGAGAAATAGTTTAAAAAAGTGAGATTTAGAAGGTTACGCGCATTCTAGGCCGTTTACACAGCAGCGACAAGATGTCGGAGAGATTACGCCGTAATTGGGCTCTCTTAAAAACGCTTGTAAAAGTGACACCATCTGTCAGAAAATCTATTTTGCGCCATGCGAGCGATGATTTAATAGCCGCCATAGGGGAGATCGCCTTAAACATCCTAAAAGGACGAATTCCGCTAAAGGAACGTCAGAAAAAGATACTAAAGAAGTGGCGTAAGGCTATAAGGCGGATGTGTGATAAAACAATCCCCATAATGAAAAAGAAGCGCTTAGTGAATCAGACTTGGGGTTTGCAATTCCGTTAATAACGAGTTTGCTTTTTAACAAATAATGGATCATGCGGAGAAAATGTACTTGGTTCCAAAACATGAGCTCAAGAGGGTGAGTCAGGTCTTTACACCACCGACCGGTGTAAGGCAGAGCGTGATACCACGCTTGGATGATGAAATTAACGGTATTTTACACAGCTCTGGATTGCCGGATGATGTGAAAATGAAAAGATACACCGATATAATGCAAAGATACTTGGTTCTGGCCAAACAGGAGACTAAAGAGCTAGCGACTTTAAACCTTGTTAACCAATCTGATCCTGATCATCAACAACTGCCAAATACACCCGCTAATAAATATGATTCTGTCCTTGAAATTGTAACATGTCAACCCCCGTTTTAAGAAAAATGCTGAACTTTTGTTAAGCAGGTTGAAGCAGAATACCAGTGTTACAACGTGGAATGATAAAGGTGAATTTATTTATAAGGGTGATGTTATTCCTGGTTCTAACATGATGGATCTTGTGCGCAATGCGACGCAAAACCACAGACATGCCATGGCAGACATAAATATGCCATCTACTGTTGTGGGTAATTCATCTACTAGAGAGATTCTGGACAGTTTAAAAACGAAGTTGAACGAGTCGCCTGTAAGTGCCACACCTAATCGCACACTCCTGACCGACCCCTCCACACCTATGGGTATAAGACAGGGTAGTCTGTTACCTGAAAGAAGGACATCGCCAATGTTACAATCTTCTTGGTTAAGCTTGTGAATACGGATTATGTGTAGATATTATTAATGTCATTTATATTGTAACCCAGCTAGACGTATTTTTGTATTTATATATGTGTTGTAACATTGCCGCTTTTCTGCATGTTTATCTGCTCAATAAAGTTTTTAAAACTTTTATTTTGTTTGTACTCAATTTGTTTACTGTCAATAAGGGGGCTCGCTGTGCGGGCCTCTAGATCTACCATAATAATATCAAATACATAAGACCCCTGCCATGAGATGGCAATATTTGTTTATCTGCCCAATAAAGCTGTTGAAACTGTGTGTGGGAATGTAAAAGTCTGTTAGAGATTACTCCTGACCCCAGAGACCCTTGAGGCATGTTCAGACACACTTCTACCATAATAATATCAAATACATGAGACCCCTGCCATGAGAGGAGGTCGAATAATAATATCAAATACATGAGCCCCTTGCCCTGAGAGGAGGACGCTATCTACCATAATAATATAATGTGGACATGTCCTGGCCCGTATCTACCATAATAATATAATGTAGACATGCCCAGGCATGCATTATTCAGATTTGAGAGGGAGGAGGCGAATGGGCGGGGGTGTGGGGACCTGTCAAGAGGACGAAAGGGGCGTGTTGATGAGAGGGGTTTTGGTAGACAATGAAAAGGGGCGTGGTACCTGTCACTTTTTGACGAATAATATAGAAGCTTCACTACTAACCTTTTAAGATGGCTGACATAAAACAGGGAAAAGATCTCCTGTCTTCCACAGAAACCACCCAAAATGACCCCATTCTATAAACTACACCCCTCAAGGTATTCAAAACAGATTTTACAAACTTTGTTAACCCTTTAGGTGTTCCACAAGAATTAATGCAAAATGGAGATACAATTTCAAAATTTCACTTTTTTGGCAGATTTTCCATTTTAATAATTTTTTTCCAGTTACAAAGCAAGGGTTAAAGGGTTTCTACCACTTCGTTTCACATAATTAGCTGTCAGACACTAGCGATCCGCTAGGGTCTGCTCTGCCAAACCATCCTAATATAATCGCTTTTGGGGCAGCCGTTTCGCAAAAAAAAAAGAACTTTTATTAATATGCTAATGAGCCTCTAGGTGCTATGGGGGCGTCATTAGCACCTAGAGGCTCCGTCTACCTTCACAAACTGCCGCCGCACAGCGCGTCCCTCCAGCCCGCCCATCTCCTCCGGAATGCGATCCTCCCTGTGAGCGTATGTATTCTGCGCATGCGCAGTGAATGTCCGACCGCTTCCCTGCACAGACATCTCCACTGCGCCTGTTCGTCGGAGCACTATGACGTCATCGGCACAGTTTTTATTTTTTACGGCATTCATCTGAGGGGTTAGGTCATGTGATATTTTTATAGAGCCGGTCAATACGGACGCAGCAATACCTAATATGTATATAAATTTTTTGATTTATGTAAGTTTTACACAATAACAGCTTTTTTAAAACAATAAAAAAAAAAGATGTTTTAGTGTCTCCATATTCTGAGCCATAGTTTTTTTATTTTTTGGCCGATTGTCTCAGGTAGGGGCTCATTTTTTGCGGGATGGTTAGATTGGTACTATTTTGGTAGGCAAACGCCTTTTTGATCACTTGCTGTTGTACTCTTTGTGATGTAAGGTGACAAAAAAATGGTTTATTTAGCACAGGTTTTATTTTTTACGGTGTTCACCTGAGGGGTTAGGTCATGTGATATGTTTATAGAGCCGGTCGATACGGACACGGATTTTTTTTTTAACTTTATTTGGGGAAAATGACGTTTTTGTTCATTTTTACTTGAAACTTAATTTTTGGGGGGAAAACTTTATTTTTTGTCCCACTTTGGGACTTGAACTTTTGGGGGTCTAATCCCCTTTACAATGCATTCCAATACTTCTGTATTGGAATGCATTGGCTGTATGAGTAATACTGTGTGTATTACTCATACAGCTTCCGGCCTGTGAGATCCAGGGGGCTGGATCTCACAGGCACGTCACAGGAAGGCAGCGGCGATGCCTCAGGAAGGCATTGCGCTGCCTTCCATGCCATCGGGCCCCCCCTACAGCCGTATGGGGACCCAATGGCACTGCCGATCGCCCCCGCAAACCTCGGGTAGAGCTGGAAACCGCAAGTCTGAACATGACCCCCCCCCCGGCGTTGTGACAGAATGATTTCAGCGGACATCCTGTTCCTATTAACCCCCGCGCCGCAATCTAGTTTTAAAGTTATGACATACCGGTACGTCATAAGTCCTTAAGGGGTTAATCAATATTTGGTGGAAGCTGGTGTATCGCAGGCCTCAATCTATATTTGGTGGAAGCTGGTGTATCACACCCCTCAATCAATATTTTGTAAAAGCCGGTGTATCACACCCCTCAATCAGTATTTTGCGGAATATGGTTGCGCTATATAAATAAATTGTATTATTATTAATAAATATGAACATAGGCTGGTTGAGGTGCTGTACATTGAATATATGTAGTGCAGTAAATCTAATGTGTTATGTGCCACTTGTGCAGGGGGTGGGAGACTAGGGGCCCACCGGGGGATTCCCCTGTATCCCTGTGGGCCAGTCCGAGCCTGCACCTGTTGCAATTAATTATTCCAATAGCGTTTGTTCCTCTATCTTGCTGCAGTATCTCAGCACAACTGCTGCACAATACAAATGCACTATAATATACTTTCTATGTTAGAAGGTATATTATAGGTATATCACTCCTCAATCAGATTTTTTTTTGTGGGGCAACAGGTATATCACACCTGTTGCAATTAGTTATTCCAATAGCGTTTGTCCCTCTAGCTGCAGTATGGCAGCAGAAACGCACTCAACTGCTGCACAATACACATGCACTATAATATACTTTCTACCGTATGTTAGAAAGTATATCATAAGTATATCACACCCTTCTGTATGTCACACCTATCGATAGCACACTTAGTCAGGTCCGTAAATATTGGGACATCAACACAATTCTAACATTTTTGGCTCTATACACCACCACAATGGATTTGAAATGAAACGAACAAGATGTGCTTTAACTGCAGACTGTCAGCTTTAATTTGAGGGTATTTACATCCAAATCAGGTGAACGGTGTAGGAATTACAACAGTTTGCATATGTGCCTCCCACTTGTTAAATGAGCAAAAGTAATGGGACATAATAATAATAATAATCATAAAGCAAACTTTCACTTTTTAATACTTGGTTGCAAATCCTTTGCAGTCAATTACAGCCTGAAGTCTGGAACGCATAGACCTCACCAGACGCTGGGTTTCATCCCTGGTAATGCGCTGCCAGGCCTCTACTGCAACTGTCTTCAGTTCCTGCTTGTTCTTTGGGCATTTTCCCTTTAGTTTTGTCTTCAGAAAGTGAAATGCATCATCAATCGGATTCAGGTCAGGTGATTGACTTGGCCATTGCATAACATTCCACTTCTTTTCCTTAAACTCTTTGGTTGCTTTTGCAGTATGCTTTGGATCATTGTCCATCTGCATTGTGAAGCGCAGTCCAATGAGTTCTGAAGCATTTGGCTGAATAGGAGCAGATAATATTGCCCGAAACACTTTAGAATTCATCCTGCTGCTTTTATCAGCAGTCACATCATCAATAAATACAAGAGAACCAGTTCCATTGGCAGCCATACATGCCCACGCCATGACACTACCACCACCATGCTTCACTGATGAGGTGGTATGCTTAGGATCATGAGCAGTTCTTTTCCTTCTCCATACTCTTCTCTTCCCATCACTCTGCTACAAGTTGATCTTGGTCTCATCTGTCCATAGGATGTTGTTCCAGAACTGTGAAGGCTTTTTTAGATGTCGTTTGGCAAACTCTAATCTGGCCTTCCTGTTTTTGAGGCTCACCAATGGTTTACATCTTGTGGTGAACCCTCTGTATTCCCTCTGGTGAAGTCTTCTCTTGATTATTGACTTTGACACACTGACACACATACACCTACCTCCTGGAGAGTGTTCTTGATCTGGCCAACTGTTGTGTTTTCTTCACCAGGGAAAGAATTCTTTGGTCATCCACCACAGTTGTTTTCCGTGGTCTTCCAGGTCTTTTGGTGTTGCTGAGCTCACCGATGCGTTCCTTCTTTTTAAGAATTTTCCAAACAGTTGTTTTGGCCACGCTTATGTTTTTGCTATCTCTCTGATGGGTTTGTTTTGTTTTTTCAGCCTAATGATGGCTTGCTTCTCTGATGGTGACAGCTCTTTGGATCTCATCTTGAGAGTTGACAGCAACAGATTTCAAATGCAAATAGCACACTTGAAATGAACTCTGGACCTTTTATCTGCTCATTGTAATTGGGATAATGAGGGAATAACACACACCTGGCCATGGAACAGCTGAGAAGCCAATTGTCCCATTACTTTTGGTTCCTTAACAAGTGGGAGGCACATATGCAAACTGTTGTAATTCCTACACCGTTCACCTGATTTGGATGTAAATACCCTCAAATTAAAGCTGACTGTCTGCAGTTAAAGCACATCTTGTTTGTTTCATTTCAAATCCATTGTGGTGGTGTATAGAGCCAAAAATGTTAGAATTGTGTTGATGGGTGGGCGGAGCCGACTGGGGAGCTGAAAGGACGCATGGTGGATGAGCTCCTGCTCCATAACCTTATTTTTGCTGAAATCGACTGCTTTCAACTGCTAAATTTGTGATATTTTGGGCAGAAACGACTGCGGCTACCAACAGGCACCCTTATTATGCTCATTTATCAACTTTAATAGCAAGAACATCGCTATAACCTTGCGGCCTGTATTGCAGCTGATACCGCTTTAAGTGCTCCCGGCTGGGAGCTGAAGCCGATATAAGAAAACAAAAGTGCCGCTTTTACAAGTGCCGATTCTCTAAAACTGCAGGGCTCTGCAGAAAATTGTGAATGGTACAGTGACCTGGACCAGCAATTACTAAGAAGTCACCCTCCGGTACACACAAGGTTAGTGTGTGGCTCGGTGAAAACCAGGCTGAAATCGGGGCCTGAGAAAGAAAGTAGTTCCGGCCGAGCAGAGCCGACTAAGAAGATCAGAGCCGTATCCCTGCGCCTATCACCACCGGCTGCCAGCTTGAACTGAGTCAAGCGCTGGTGCCGGCAAAGACTGGGGCATTATCTGTTGCAAGGCACACTAGTGGGGACAAAGCTTGTTCCATTGCCCCTTGATTTAAAGTGATTATTAAGCTGGGAGCCGGGACCCGAACTCCCGATTAGGCCACGCCCCTATATTAAAAGTAAATCGGCTTTTTTTTTTTCTTTCACATAAGCCCTGATTACAATTTGTAGACACTATCCACACCAACAGCTGTTAAAGGAGACAAGATAAACAGCAGAATCTTACTGCAAATTGTTCAATTGATTACCCCAGTAATAACAACATATACAGATCAATGATTATATTGATGAACATATGTGAATAACTTGAGCAAGCTTGTGATTTTCCTACTAAATTGAAATAGCTTGCCCACAGAACCTGAGTGATTCTAACCTCAGTAAAGCTGACAGCTATAAAGATATGAAGCTGTTGAATTAACTATCTGCAGATTGAAGACACTCAAGTGTACACATTCCCGTCATAACCCTCGTGAGAACCTGTTTTCTATCATCCAGAAAGTCTTGTAATACCTAGTAGCAACCCCCACAGCTGCAATCTGGATACCTATTAAATAAGAAAAACTATTTTATTCTCAGACGACAATGTAAAACAAACATCCAAAGTGCAACGGGAGCCATGATCACAGAAATACAACCAACAACTATGACCAAATATTAAACTAACAAGCTGCCTCCTATCTCCACCTTCATTGATTAACAGAATATTTATCCCTTCGGATCCATACTAATTGCATCTCTCTCAAGCTTGTTCTCTAGTTGCAGCCCATTTCAATCACCATGGGGAAACCAAGAGGCCTGACCGAAGAAAGCAGACCAAGCAAGACCCCCAAGAAACAATCCGAAATGAATAAGGGACAGAAATCAAGTACGTTCCCAGCAGAACTTAGCTCAACTGCAAGTAGAGGAGCAAGCAAGTACTACACTAAAAGTGACGCCGGCTCTGATGTTGAAGATGACGACTCAGTCCAAGACCAAGACGACCTGAGATCGTACATTAAAGGGCTTCTGTCAGCCCACTAAACCGTTTTGTTTTTTTTTGCTTAATAATAACCCCTACACTGCGATTTATCCATACATAAGTAAAATAATAATTTTGGTTCAGTAGAATTTGCTAAAACCCTATTTTTATAATATGGTAAATTACCTTGCTACCAGCAAGTAGGGCGGCTACTTGCTGGTAGCAGCCGCATCCTCCGATGGTAATGACGCCCCCTCTGCTTGTTGATTGACAGGGCCAGCGGACGGGATCTTTCTCCGCTGGCCCTGCCTGTTTTCATTCAATATCTGGTGCCTGCGCCGCGGCCGTACCTATCTTCAATCGGCGCAGGCGCACTGAGAGGCTGCCACTCACTCGGCCGCTTCATCCTCAATGCGCCTGCGCCGATTACGTCACATCTACACCCGGCGCAGGCGCATTGAGGAGCGAGCGGCCGAGTGAGTGGCCGCCTCGCAGTGCGCCTGCGGCGATTGAAGATAGGTACGGCCGCGGCGCAGGCGCCAGATATTGAATGAAAACAGGCAGGGCCAGCGGAGAAAGATCCCGTCCGCTGGCCCTGTCACTCAACAAGCAGAGGGGGCGTCATTACCATCGGAGGATGCGGCTGCTACCAGCAAGTAGCCGCCCTACTTGCTGGTAGCAAGGTAATTTACATATTATAAAAATAGGGTTTTAGCAAATTCTACTGAACCAAAATTATTATTTAACTTATGTATGGATAAATCGCAGTGTAGGGGTTATTATTAAGCAAAAAAAAAATAAACGGTTTAGTGGGCTGACAGAAGCCCTTTAAGTCACTTCCTACTTCAGAAAGCATGAAAGGTATGTTGCGGGAATTCTCTGACACTCTTAAGTCAGAATTAACGGAAATTAAAGCTGACATGAGACCGATGTTTTCTAGAATTAATTCAGTAGAAGAAACTACAGAAAAAATCATCTCACATTCTACATTCTTAGAAAACAAGGTTGTAGCCCAAAAAAAAGAATTGCAAGATCTACGCCTACACCTAGATGATCTGGAGAACAGATCCAGGCTCAATAATCTTAGAATTAAAGGAATGCCTGAGTCAGTTGAGGATAAAGACATTTTCTCAGTACTGAATACATTATTCTCAGAACTCTTGGGGAAAGAAGATTCACAAAGTCTAGGTATTGAAAGGGCCCATAGGGTTTTTCGTCCAAGGGGAACAACCACTGATATACCCAGAGATATCCTATGTTACTTTTTAAGTTTCAGCTTGAAAGATATCTTAAAAAAAGCCAGAACAGCAAAAAAAATTGAATATGATGGTGGAGAGATAACTATCTTTCAAGACATTTCTAAATTCACACTAGACAAAAGGAGGCAGCTTGCTCCGTTCACCAGAGCCTTTAGGGACAGGAATATTAAATATAGATGGCTATATCCATTTGGTCTTTTAGCCACTTACAACAGCAGACCCTATATTATCAAAACGCCTGAGGACCTTACAACAGCCATTCGGAAACTGAACCTAGGAGAACTTGACATACCAGAATGGCTTAATGATGACCCTACTGAGTCCGTTCCTAGCTTGCCAAGGGAAAACAAATGGGAAACTACTACTACCCCGAAACAAAGAAGGAGCGATCCTCAAGATTCTCCCTTCCCAAGGGCTCCACGCAAAAACCAAAGAGGTTTCACACCAGGATGAAAAAGCTATATATCCTTTGATAAGTTCATACTTTGTTTTTCATCATGTGTTGTTTCACTTCAGTATTTGTGTCTTTTGACATAGTTGCATTATTTGATACTTGATATCTTGGCCATCATGGTCATTGGCTCCTTTTGATCTAATCAGGAGCTTTCCTCTTCCACACTAGGTCTGATCACTCCCTAGTCTCATTATATATCGTTGTAGCTTGTTAAGCTGTGTTAATTGTTACTTAACATAGTTATTACCCCCCCTCACAGAAACACCCATCCATTACCACCTTGATGAGTGTTCTAAACTCTGATCCAAGAGGTTACTCTTTCACCTATGGATCAGACGCTGTTATTTTTCCCCCCATTGGTACTTTACTCTATTCAAGAGGCGTACCGTTTGTTACCAATTTTGATGTTACATTACCCTACCAGTCAGACTGTGAAAAAGGTTCATTATGTTCTTTTAACAAGTAATGGTTGATTTCAAATGTGCGACCTACAATGCTAATGGTTTAAATGTTCCCACTAAAAGGGGCCAGGTGCTTCAGATTTTCAAAAAACAAAAAATTGACTTATTATTTATTCAGGAGACACATTTTAAAAAGAACTCCACCCCCATAACTAAACATGGTTTCTTTAATCAGTGGTACAATGCCTGCACCCCATCTCAGAGACGGAAAGGAGTAGCTATACTTATAAGCAGAAATCTCCCTTTCATTAAGTCAGATGTATCTGTTGACCCTGAAGGCCGCTACATATTTCTTAAAGGTAAAATTAGTGAACAGACATTTACTTTTGTGAATGTTTACACGCCAAATGATAAACAGATAGCTTTCTTTAAATTTGTGTTGAGTAGATTGGGACCGCTCATGGAGGGAACTTTGGTTCTCGGTGGAGACTTTTTAACATAGCTCTTGAGCCGGGCATAGACACATCACGAGGCAAATCTTGCATTTCCTACAAAAAACTTAAAACAATAAAAAACCTGCTCCATGAGTTTCATTTAGTAGACGTTTGGAGAGCCATGCACCCGACTAAAAAGGAATTTTCCTGCTTCTCCAATGTACACAACTCGTACTCGAGGATTGATTATATATTGACTACACAGAGAGAACTAGGCAGTGTAGTATTGTCAGAATATGGCTCTAGACTCCTTTCCGACCATGCTCCCCTCCATGTCCAGTTCCAATTCGGTTCACCCAAGGCAAAACCTTACACCTGGATATTGAACGAGAGTTTACTAGCAAAAGAGGAAAATGTGGAACTTATCAATACCCACTTAAATAATTACTTTAAGGAAAATTTAGAGGATAGTGTGTGTAATCCCTTGGTGTGGGAAGCCCATAAACCCGTCATTAGGGGCATTCTAATGCAAATAGGTGCCAAAGAAAAAAGAGCCCAAAATAAAGACTTAGAGGAAACTTTAAATAAGATAAAAATACTGGAGAACCTACATAAGGCTTCTTTATGCAAAAAAGTTGAATTAGAATTGTCCCAACATAGGTTAAAAGTTAAAGAAATATTAGACTCTAAATTTCAGAGATATCTTTATATGGCTAATTTCGTCACTATTTATATGCCAATAAATGTGGCAAAGATCTTGCAAAATTAGCCCAAAAAGATATAGCTTCCCAAAATATATCAAAAATTAAAACAGCGAATAACAAGGAGGTCAGTCAAACTAAAGACATAGCGAGAGCATTCCAAGAATTTTATAGTAAGTTATATAACCTTCAGCCAGCAGAAAAGGATAATGTCCAGACTTCTGGCATCGAGAACTATCTAAACAATATTGAAGTACCCAAACTGTCCCAAGACCAATCAGAGTCATTGAATGCCCCCTTAACCGTGAAGGAGATTATAAACGCAATAAATAGTTTACCAAGTGGTAAAAGTCCTGGCCCAGATGGGTTTTCAGCTAATTATTACAAAAAATTCAAAGACATATTAGCTCCTCACCTAATGTACTACTCCAATAAGATATCATCAGATGTCCCTTTTAGGACTGAATCATTATCTGCACATATTACAGTAATCCCTAAAGAGGGTAAGGACAACTCTCAATGTATAAACTATAGACCAATTTCTCTATTAAATAACGATCTGAAACTCTTTGCAAAACTTCTTGCGTTGAGACTTCGAGACCTTATGGGCTCTCTGATTGGAGACGACCAGGCGGGTTTTATACCCAAAAGAGAGGCAAAAGATAATACAATTAAAGTGCTACAAATGATTCAATATGCACATCTCAAGAAGATTCCACTCTTACTGGTCGCCTCCGATGCAGAGAAAGCCTTCGATAGATTAAGCTGGCCTTACCTCAAAGCAGTCCCTGAGAAATGTAATTTTCCCAAGCCATTTGTAAACAAGATTATGGCCTTATATACTACACCTACGGCTAAAGTTAAAATCAACGGTGAACTTTCAGAGTCATTTAATATTCGAAATGGTACGAGACAGGGATGTCCACTCTCACCCCTTCTTTTTGTCTTGTCTTTGGAGCCCTTCTTGATTAAAATTAGGAATAATCCCCAAATTAGTGGTTTATGCACCAGACGTAAAGAATATAAAATTGCGGCATATGCAGATGATACGTTATTTGCCCTCACCGACCCCCTTAATTCACTCCCAAATTTAATATCAGAATTTGATGCCTTTAATATAGTATCCGGTTTTAAAATCAATCTTAATAAATCAGAAATGTTCAATGTTTCGCTCAACAAAGAACTATGGGAAAAAGCCAAATCAATTAGTGAGCTGAAACCTGCTAATAATTATTTCAAATAGCTTGGTATCAATATATGCTTACAATCATCAGACTTATATAATCATAATTATGCCCCACTCCTAAAATATGTTAAAAATCAATTAAAAGACTGGGAGCCACTACTCCTTTCCTGGTTTGGGAAAATAAACCTGATTAAAATGAGCATTCTCCCTAAATTTCTATACATGTTCTCTTGCCTTCCAATTGAGCTTCCGAAGAAGTTCTTTTCCACGGTTAAAAAAGAATTGACAAAATTCGTTTGGCATAATAAGCATAATAGATTATCATATAAAACAATGATAAGGAGCAAAAATAAAGGAGGCACTGGCCTTCCAGACCTCGAAGGTTATTATAAAGGCCTCAATCTTATCAAGGATAATGGAATGGGCAGTTAACCCTCCACAGAAACCATGGATTGAGCTGGAATATGAATCCTCGGAAACTACGCTTTACTCAATGCTATGGAAATCCCCTATATATCATAATCTCAGGACTATAAAAAATTCCCTCACTAAATTCTCAATTAGAAAATGGCACTCCATTAATAAATCACTGAAATTCATGCCAAACATTAGCTCAGATACCCCTCTTATAGGTTTTATACCTAACAAATGGCTTTTTCTGGCACAATATATTGAAACAAAACAAGAAACTATCAGAAGCCCCGATCAGTTCCATATGGGAAGGAGATAAGATCATTTCTCGCATAGACCTTGGAAACATTATTGACAATACTTTCATTCCAGAAAAGCAATACCAGATATTAAATAAAATACTGTTAAGTTACAATCTTGATGACAGTCTGTTTGAAGAAAGTAATTGGGTAACTCACCACCTCCACAGCAGAACTCCACTAACCCACTTATTATCTAAGTGGTACAAATTTATAAACAATCCAATAGACAAACCGATGTAGAAAAATGGTCTACAGAATTAAAATCACCTATGAATGAGTCACAAACTCAAGGTTTGATCAATAATGCTTTTTCAAATCTAAAGTCTTATGCATATCAGGAGATGCAGTTTAAACTATCTTCTAGATGGTATAAGACTCCAGTCTTATTGAATAGAATAGATCAAAACGTTTCTAATCTTTGTTGGCCCTGTGGAGATGGAAGTGGGGATTACGCACATATATGGTTTAATTGCCCCCGAATCTCATCCTTCTGGAAAGAGCTCAACAACATCATCAATGAAGTATTTGGGTCAAAAATTAAGCTCTCTATTAATCTGGTGTTGTTTAACCTATACGATGTATATCAATCATCTGTGAAATCAGAGTTATGCACATACTTCCTTAGCGTCGCTAAGATATTGATTCCAAGGAAATGGCTACAAACTGATCCACCCACAATAAGGGAATGGCTCACTGAGTTACAGAAAATACAAGGATTTGAAAAGAGAAGATGGCGAGTCCTACTCAAGCCTTCAAAATTTGAGAGTATTTGGAGCAAATGGACTGATTTTCTAACTCCCACTAAAGCACTCCAACTGTTTGAACTTTAGTCACAAATAAGCTAGTTTTTTTTTTGAGAAGAAAGGTGGGTTATTGGTGGCTTACCTGATCTATACAATGGGTAGGTGCTCTGGTTCTGAACTGACTCACCCGGTCAGAAAGGCGGTTTATAACAATAATGTATATAGTGAAGGACCGGCACTCTACATCTATCAGTAGTGCTGAGTAAGCAGTATACACAGATGGTATTTAAAAATATGTATTTATTTTTATAAAAATACGTTTAAGAATGGAGCATAAAAATATAGAAGTTCTAAGGATGTAGAAGTTCTAGAAGATGAAATTCAAAAAATATATATGGATCTTCTGAGGGATAAAGTTCAAAAATTAATAGAATAAAAATAAAAATATATGAGATAAAAATGTTGGTTTGCAATAGGCAGTGGTGGAGGTGCACAGTAAAAAATGCGCAGGGGAGAGTGTGACAATGCGGTGATTGTCTGGTGGTGACAATACAGTAGTTGTCTGGTGGTAATTTTCACCTTCTGTAGGTACAATATGTGGCAGTGTCCATTTGTGTACAGTTCATCACATAAAAAATTGTGGAAGTAAATATATATAGGCAGACCGGAAAGAGATAAATAGTGAAAAAAATATATAAGCGAAAAAATATATATAAAAAAAAGTTTGTAACAGTCAGGTGCTGAGCTTAGTGTGGCGTCCCACACATTGGAAAAAGCTGCACCCTGACTGTGTACCTTCTTTGTGAGGTTTTAGATGTCCTGGCTGTTGGAGCGATCTCGATGCGCTCTGTTGTGTCTGTTTCCCGGTCTTCTCGGCGTGCCGCGTGGGTATGACGTCACTTCTTTGGCGTCTCGCTTGTCCTTGCCGGACTTGGTTGAAGATTTTCGCTGGTGGTCTTTGTCGGTTGTTAGGAAGCGCTTCCAGGGTAGAGTTCTTTTGGCAGGTATTAGAGGGAGGTCACCAGACGCGTTTCGAAGGACTTAGCTGCCTTCTTCACCATTTTTTTTTGGTATAATGCATTGTGGTTTGCGATGAAACTTTACCACTTTAGTTATTAATTGTTTTTGCTTGTTTTCTTTATTATATGATTGTAAGTCGTACGTTTTCAACATCTTTAATATCATTTTTTGTTTAGTGCTTTTTCTGAAATATGAGATATAATCATTGGGTTACTGACTGGTACTTACTCCTCACTTCCTCTTTCCTTCATTCCCCCCTCTCTCCTTCCCTCCCCTCCCCTTCCCCAACCTTCCACTGTCCCATCACTCACCCTAGTTTTTCTTTTTCCCCATTTTTCAGAATTATGTGATTTGCATTATTTATATATATGCGTTTTTATGTTTACTGAGAGTGACGTTACTCTCATGTTTGTAATCTTAAAACTTTTCAAAATAAAAGAATTTACAAGAATTGTGTCGATGTCCCAATATTTACAGACCTGACTGTATGATAGTAATTATTATTATAGCAGATATTATTGTGAGGATTCCTCCTATTTCTCTTTGTTACATGGACGGTTTTGATTCGTGCGTGTGGGTAGCACGGTGGCTCAGTGTTTGCACTGGTGCCTTGCAGCAGTGGGGTCCTAGGTTTGAATCCGACCAATGACAACATCTGCATGGAGTTTGTATGTTCTCCCCATGTTTGCGTGGGGTTCCCACACTCCACAGGCATACTGACAGGGAACTTCGATTGTGAGCCTCACTGGGGACCACTTGATGCTAATGTCTGGTTTGATGCTAATAGGTGTTTTGTGTGTCCAACTGACAGGAGAGGAGCTGAAGGGCGATGAGGGATCTCCATAATGTTAGACACTCGCTACCAGTCCAAGATGGGGGCATTTTTTACACCTGCTGAGAGGGATAATAAACTTGACTACTATCGAGAGATCCTATGTAGTTGGTTGGTTGCTGCCTATGTGTGCCATCGCCTATCCTCATATCCTGTGATAACTACTGGGGGTGGGGGTGGCAGGAGCAACAGTAGCCCTGTCAGCAGTTAATTGAGTCTCTGATGAGCAGGTTTCTTCACCCGCCAACTGAAGAAACCAGTCAGCAGCAGGACATGGGGCAGAACCTGAACCAGCAGGTACTGGGATATTTGGACCCTGTCACAACAGTTCCAAGATCCCTTGGACTACCAGAAAGCAAAACAAGAAATGTAGCCACAACTGGCTGAATTTGTCCTGGGCAAGCTTTCCTGTCCAGCCAGTAGTGTGGCATCAGAGTGGGCGTTTAGTGCGGCAGGGGGCATAGTTACCCCAAAGAGAACTCGACTTTCAACACAAAATGTTAAGATTAACCTTTATAAAGATGAATCAGGTGTGCATGTGCTAGGATTTCCACACACTGGTGCCTGATGCATCAGAATAGATCATTCTGGCAGTAATGTTCTGACTGAAGTATGCTGCCATATCAGAACATATGGCCCTTTACTTCTGGCCATCTGGGTCAACCACTATTCTGATGCTGCCACACACTGCATGCCATCTTCTACTTCTGACACCATCTTGTGCTGTTGCCTCGCCCCACTCTGTTGACTCCTCATGCTGTTTCACTACCAGAAAGGACTAGCTATGCATGTTGCTGCAATTCACAGTGATGTACACCAAGATATATCCCAGCCTGCAGGGAGAGTGTAACTGATTTAACACATTTCGTGACAAATTAATTCAGAACAAAGCAATGTTTTGGAAGAAATTCAAATTAGAGGCTGAATCAAATTTTTGAAAAATGTGCTTATCTCTAGTGGTAAACTGTTGTATGGCCCCATTGCAGAATCAGGATTAGATATGATGGTCAGCTATGTTGTCTTAGGCAGACCTCTTGTGTTCTCACTTGGGAAAAGAGTTAGGCTGAGTTCACACGGGCGTTGCGGGAAAATAGGCGGGAACACGCGTGATTTTTCGGCGCTAGTGCAAAACATTGTAATGCGTTTTGCACTCGCGTGAGAAAAATCGCGCATGTTTGGTACCCAAACCCAAACTTCTTCACAGAAGTTCGGGCTTGGGATCGGTGTTCTGTAGATTGTATTATTTTCCCTTATAACATGGTTATAAGGGAAAATAATAGCATTCTGAATACAGAATGCATACTAAAATAGCGCTGGAGGGGTTAAAAAAAATTAAACTCCCCTTAATCGCGGAGCCGGCATCTCCTTCTGTCTTCATCTTAGCTGTGTGGAGGAACAGGACCTGTGGTGACGTCACTCCTGTCATCACATGATCTTTTACCATGATGATGGATCATGTGATGACCGTAGTGACGTCACCACAGGTCCTGTTGCTCCACACAGCTTAGATGAAGACAGAAGGAGATGCCGGCTCCGCGATCAAGTGGATTAAGGAGAGTTAAATTATAAAAAAAAAAATTTAACCCCTTCAGCGCTATTTTAGTATGCATTCTGTATTCAGAATGCTATTATTTTCCCTTATAACCATGTTATAAGGGAAAATAATAATGATCGGGTCTCCATCCCGATCGTCTCCTAGCAACCGTGCGTGAAAATCGCACCACATCTGCACTTGCTTGCGGATGCTTGCGATTTTCACACAACCCCATTCACTTCTATGGGGCCTGTGTTGCGTGAAAAAACGCAGAATATAGAGCATGCTGCGATTTTCACGCAACGCACAAGTGATGCGTGAAAATCACCGCTCATGTGAACAGCCCCATAGAAATGAATGGTTCCAGATTCTGTGCGGGTGCAATGCGTTCACCTCCCGCATTGCACCCGCGCGGAATACTTGCCCGTGTGAACTCAGCCTTAGACCTCTTTCACACCAGTGAGTTTTCCATGAGGGGGCAATGCGTGAAGTGAACGCATAGCACCCCCACTGAATCCTGGCTCATTCAATTCAATGGGTCTGTGCACATGAGCATTTTTTTCTCCAAGCATCATTTCCACGTTGTGTGAGAATCGCAGCTTGTTCTATATTCTGCATTTTTCACGCACTCCTTTTTTTCATGAATATTGCATTAAAACTATAGTACCCGCATGGAAAAAACTGAAACACTGAACACAATTGCAGACAAAAATGATGTGGTGTGAGTTTCACTGAATGCATCCTGACACAATCCGTATCATTCTGGTGAAAGGGGCATTAAAGGGAGTCATCCACCTCCATATGGCCATATACAGTGCTCTTACATTGTCCTATAGCACACCTATACATGAATGTAATGGTACCTTTGTTATTTTCTTTAGACTTGCAGAAGCTGGAAAAACAAAGTTTAATTCATATGCAAATGAGCACTCGCAAGTGCCCAGGGGCGGCGTTCACTGTGTTGGAGCCCAGGCTGCTCTGCCTTTTTTCATTGTTCCCCCCCCCCCCCTTCCCCCTCAGTCTCTGCCCACCCTCCTATTCTCTTGCGTCATCCTTCGGTCCGGCAGAGATCCTGTGCACTGCCTCGCCGGGCCAGAGCATGCGCACTGCGACACCCATTGTGGGCACGGCATCGCTTTAACTACTGCGCATGCGCCGGCAAACACCACATTGCCGCTGGTTTTGCGCCGTTCGCAGGAGCATGCGCAGTAGTTGCGCTGCCGTGCCAACAATTGGCATCGCAGTTTGCATGCCCCGACCCAGCGAGGCAGTCGCGGGATCTCGGCCGGACTAAAGGATGACACAAGGGAATAGGGCGGTGGCCATAGGCAGAGGCTGGGAAACAATGAAAAAAGGCAGAGCAGCCTGGGCTCCAACACAGTGAATGCTGCCCCTGGGCACTTGCGAGTGCTAATTTGCATATGAATCAAAGTTCGTTTTTCCAGCTTCTGCAAGTGTAAAGAAAAAGACAAAAGGTACCATTACATTCATGTATAGGTGTGCTATAGGACAATGTAAGCACTGTATATGGCCATATGGAGGTGACAGACCAGGACTGTGGAGTCGGTAGATAAATTCTCCGACTCCTCAGTTTTTGCTACTTCCGACTCCTCTGTATTTAATATGCGAATGTATTTTATACATTCCTTGAAGAAAAGAAAGGCAACATACATGTCATTACCACAGAACTACTGGCTAGGAAGCCGCTGCCTTCTCCTTTGTGTGCTGATCTTCTGCTGAAGATAGGGCAGTGGGAGGATCCGGGAAGGGGCATTTATTTTAAAACATGATTTCCCTAGTAGAATCCCATAGTCATGTTTAAAGTTTTTAAGCTAACAATCTGAGTTTACAAGTTTTTATAGCCTTAGCTGAATGACAGCAGTTTTTAAAATGGTTTACAGCTTCTGTCTTGAACTATTGACTATCCATTCCCTTCACTTATACAAGTCTCTAGTCCTGCAAAAAACATACACTGCTCAAAAAAATAAAGGGAACACAAAAATAACACATCCTAGATCTGAGTTAATTAAATATTCTTCTGAAATACTTTGTTCTTTACATAGTTGAATGTGCTGACAACAAAATCACACAAAAATAAAAAAATGGAAATCAAATTTTTCAACCCATGGAGGTCTGGATTTGGAGTCACACTCAAAATTAAAGTGGAAAAACACACTACAGGCTGATCCAACTTTGATGTAATGTCCTTAAAACAAGTCAAAATGAGGCTCAGTAGTGTGTGTGGCCTCCACGTGCCTGTATGACCTCCCTACAACGCCTGTGCATGCTCCTGATGAGGTGGCAGACGGTCTCCTGAGGGATCTCCTCCCAGACCGGGTGGACCAGTCCATAGCATCAATGCCTTCGTCTCGCAGGAACTGCTGACACACTCCAGCCACATGAGGTCTAGCATTGTCTTGCATTAGGAGGAACCCAGGGCCAACCGCACCAGCATATGGTCTCACAAGGGGTCTGAGGATCTCATCTCGGTACCTAATGGCAGTCAGGCTACCTCTGGCGAGCCCATGGAGGGCTGTGCGGCCCTCTAAAGAAATGCCACCCCACACCATTACTGACCCAATGCCAAACCGGAGGATGTTGCAGGCAGCAGAACGTTCTCCACGGCGTCTCCAGACTCTGTCACGTGTGCTCAGTGTGAACCTGCTTTCATCTGTGAAGAGCACAGGGCGCCAGTGGCGAATTTGCCAATCTTGGTGTTCTCTGGCAAATGCCAAACGTCCTGCACGGCGTTGGGCTGTAAGCACAACCCCCACCTGTGGACGTCGGGCCCTCATATCACCCTCATGGAGTCTGTTTCTGACCATTTGAGCAGACACATGCACATTTGTTGCCTGCTGGAGGTCATTTTGCAGGGCTCTGGCAGTGCTCCTCCTGTTCCTCCTTGCACAAAGGCGGAGGTAGCGGTCCTGCTGCTGGGTTGTTGCCCTCCTACGGCCTCCTCCACGTCTCCTGATGTACTGGCCTGTCTCCTGGTAGCGCCTCCATGCTCTGGACACTACGCTGACAGACACAGCAAACCTTCGTGGCACAGCTCGCATTGATGTGCCATCCTGGATAAGCTGCACTACCTAAGCCACTTGTGTGGGTTGTAGACTCCGTCTCATGCTACCACTAGAGTGAAAGCACCGCCAGCATTCAAAAGTGACCAAAACATCAGCCAGGAAGCATAGGAACTGAGAAGTGGTCTATGGTTACCACCTTCAGAACTACTCCTTTATTGGGGGTGTCTTGCTAATTGCCTATAATTTCCACCTGTTGTCTATCCCATTTGCACAACAGCATGTGAAATTGATTGTCACTCAGTGTTGCTTCCTAAGTGGACAGTTTGATTTCACAGAAGTGTGATTGACTTAGAGTTACATTGTGTTGTTTAAGTGTTCCCTTTATTTTTTTTGAGCAGTGTATTTACTTAATCAGTTATCAGTGAGAGGCTAGGTTAACCATGGGCGTTGCGTTCCCTGTAACAGCGGAACACAACACAATGGAAAGTGTAAGTATTGCCGCTCCTTAACTGTGCGTTGCGTGCCATATAGTGAATCATATGAAAAGCATGCTTCTTCATGGTCACTTAACGTGTTCGTTTCGCGGTGACGCACTGCATGCATTGGCCTTTATTCTTACAGTAGAGAAGTACCGTATTTTTCCCAAAAGTGGGGGGGAAAATAGCAGTGCGTCTTATGGGGCAAATGCTGCAACCGACCGGTGAATAGGCTGAGAGGGAGGAGGGGCTGGGGGCCGTCGTCTGTTTCTGTAATGGCAGCGGGCCCGGTGCAGTCACTGTATTCTACTACTCCGGGCCCCGCTCACTGCAGTATACGGTAATCATATCTAACTTGAGGGTATTGTTAAAGTATTCCAATCATCTTAAATCTAGCGCTGTACTACTTACTACTAACTTCTTGGCAGTCAGGAGGCCGGGTGGGTGCTCGTAGCATAGCTCACTACGTCACGCGCCTGCTCCTCCCACTTTATGAATGAAGCGGGCACCGGGCCCCGCTGCCATTACAGAAACAGATGCCGGCCCCCATTCACTACACAGGGACACTGTTATGGTAGGGGGGATCTGTGGATGACACATAAGATAAGATCCCATAACAGTGCCATCCACAGACCACCATTAGTTCAAAACCCACCAAAAGCACACCTTTTGGTTCAAAATATTTATTTTCTTATTTTCCTCCTCAAAGACCTAGGTGCATCTTATGGGCAGGTGCGTCTTATAGGGCGAAAAATACGGTAATTAAATTATAACTTTTTGTGAATTGGGACATTTAAACATTTTATTTTTTTTATTCCAATTTAAATCTAGTAGTCGGAGTCGGTTCATTTTTTGCAGACTCAGACTCCAGGTACCCAAAATTGCCTCCGACTCCACAGCCCTGTGACAGACTCCCTTGAAAGTGAAGAAAACTTGGTTAGTAAATGTAATTTTGCTAATAAAATAGAGGTCCTTAAGTATTTGATTAAAAGGGTCATGATGTAATGGTTATCTTTAGAATGTAGATAATATTTGCATTAGTGAAGGAGGTCTTGGCCAGGTTAAATGTACTTTTTGAGGTCATATGTATATAAAGTAAACAATGATGTAATGAGTGAAACACATTGGAGGTCTATGGAGTGCAGAACACTGCGGAGAACTTGAATTATAATACTAATTGTGCTCGGATCGGCTCATGCTGAGAGGGTCCCCTACCTACGCCTATACTCCACCCCCCCAACCTAGAAGCAGCAGAGTTATGCCGGAACTGCTTATCGAAGGGTAGCCTAAAGGGGGCTACCCCAATAATGAGACCTGAAAGAAGGGAGGGCTCCTGGGTGGGTTGAAATCGTTCGAACCGACAAGTGGGGGGAGGAGGGCCAGGTTTAAATAGTGAACGCCCCGCCTCCCCTCACACAAATACGGCACTCTTAATTGCCTACCACTTGTGCTCGGATCGGCTCATGCTGAGAGGGTCCCCTACCTACGCCTATACTCCACCCCCCCAACCTAGAAGCAGCAGAGTTATGCCGGAACTGCTTATCGAAGGGTAGCCTAAAGGGGCCAAAAAAAACCATGCATAGGAGTTAGAAAACTTGATAACCGAAACTACAGACCAAAACTCGAAAGCCAATGATATTTCGTATAAGGATCCGGGATATTACGTATGGAACACACGGAACTGCGACGACCCAACCGTTTGATGACATGTACTGGCACCTTATGCATGGACGCCGCCGCTGCCGCGCCCATGCGGAAGGAATGTCCTGTGATCCAGCGAGGACCGACCCCTGGACCTGTCAACTAACCTGAAAGTACGTAAGAAAGGCCGCGGTGGTTAGCCGGGCATTGACTAGTTCGAGTACGGGAGAACATGCCGCTTGGACTAAATACTACGCAGCCAAGCCTCCAAGGCCTGCACCGGACACCATCTGCTGTCCGTGGGAAAGTATCTGACCGCCACTGGTTGCCCCGGCCGTGACGTCTTGGACGAGGCCAAGGTGAGGACATAGATGGACCCGCGCCGGATGAGCTGACCTTTCCGCAGGCACCCAGCCAGCGTATTGGTGCCCATGAGCTCGCCTGACCTGAGGAATCCATGGAAAGCCAGGTACAAGGCTGTTTCTACCAGAGCGCTAACCTGCGGCCCGAACGGTTTGCCCCTGCAGTTTGCCTGTCACGGCCTGAACAAGCTACCGGTAAATGGCTGACGCCCATGTCGTTTCACAACAGACATCTTGCGCAAACCCTTCAACGCTGCTTTGATCGGGTGGGCGGAGAAGAGTGACGGTAGGTCCGGATGTAGCCTGCACCAATGGTGCTGAATACCTGCCATGTATAGTTAACAATGCTATAGGACAGGTTTAATTGAGAGTGGCAAAAACCCTGACAAAGCCCAATAGGTGAGTGATAGGTCCCCGGCCAGCTGCCGGGTAGGTGTTCTCATATCTCTGAAACAGGTGCCAAGCTGTCTTGTAAGCCCTCAGAGTATTACTGGCCAAGGAATTGGCCATCAGTCTCTTAGCTATGGTGAGATGGGAGACTAGTCCCAGCGCAGCTGGGCCTGGTGAGGAAATTTATTTTTTTTTTTTTTTTAATCTCCATGCGTGAGAGACTCTAATGGCGGAGTCATATGTGTAAAACTAAAATGGAGAAGCTCTGCGTGAGGGACTCTAATGGCGGAGTCATATGTGTAAAACTAAAACGGAGAAGCCATGCGTGAGAGACTCAGATGGCGGAGTCATATGTGTAACCTAAAACGGAGAAACCATGCGTGAGAGACTCTAATGGCGGAGTCATATGTGTAACCTAAAACGGAGAAGCCATGCGTGAGAGACTCTAATGGCGGAGTCCTATGTGTAAACCTAAAACAAAGAAGCCATGCGTGAGAGACTCTAATGGCGGAGTCATATGTGTAAAACTAAAACGGAGAAGCTCTGCGTGAGGGACTCTAATGGCGGAGTCATATGTGTAAAACTAAAACGGAGAAGCCATGCGTGAGAGACTCAGATGGCGGAGTCATATGTGTAACCTAAAACGGAGAAACCATGCGTTTGAGACTCTAATGGCGGAGTCATATGTGTAACCTAAAACGGAGAAGCCATGCGTGAGAGACTCTAATGGCGGAGTCCTATGTGTAAACCTAAAACGGAGAAGCCATGCGTGAGAGACTCTAATGGCGGAGTCATATGTGTAAAACTAAAACGGAGAAGCTCTGCGTGAGGGACTCTAATGGCGGAGTCATATGTGTAAAACTAAAACGGAGAAGCCATGCGTGAGAGACTCAGATGGCGGAGTCATATGTGTAACCTAAAACGGAGAAACCATGCGTGAGAGACTCTAATGGCGGAGTCATATGTGTAACCTAAAACGGAGAAGCCATGCGTGAGAGACTCTAATGGCGGAGTCTTATGTGTAAACCTAAAACGGAGAAGCCATGCGTGAGAGACTCTAATGGCGGAGTCATATGTGTAACCTAAAACGGGGAAGCCATGTGTGAGAGACTCTAATGGCGGAGACATATGTGTGAACCTAAACGGAGAAGCCATGCGTGAGAGACTCTAATGGCGGAGTCCTATGTGTAAACCTAAAACGGAGAAGCCATGCGTGAGAGACTCTAATGGCGGAGTCATATGTGTAACCTAAAACGGAGCAGCCATGCGTGAGACTCTAATGGCAGAGACATATGTGTGAACCTAAACGGAGAAGTCATGCATGAGAGACTCAGATGGCGGAGTCAAATGTGTAACCTAAAACGGAGAAGCCATGCGTGAGAGACTCTAATGGCGGAGTCATATGTGTAAACCTAAAACGGAGCAGCCATGCGTGAGAGACTAATGGCGGAGTCATATGTGTAAACCTAAAATGGAGCAGCCATGCGTGAGAGACTAATGGCGGAGTCATATGTGTAAAACTCACACGGAGAAGCCATGCATGAGAGACTCTAATGGCAGATCTGTATGTGTAAAACTAACACGGAGAAGCCATGCGTGAGAGACTCAAAAATGTATATATTATTTTTTTTTTTTATATATATATATATATATATATATATATACACATACTTTTTTTTTTTTTTTTCACTATCAACCACTTAAGCAGCTCCCGTATGGGCACAGCTCTGAGTACGAGCATGAAGAGCATGGTATAACGCAGATCACCTGCACGGACTAACTAACATCTTGTGCCTAAATAACCCCCTTGGAACCTAATGTACGGCCGGCAGCAGGAAGCCAGCCACCGCCTATGATCTGCTCCCCCTGACCGAGCCTAGTACTCCTTCCCCTGATCCCTGCCTACCTAACGGCACGGCGGCCCGTGCCAGACTTTATTGAAGATGAGGAGCCTTACCCCCCAGCCGCGTGGGGAGCTCACGCTGCTCCCTGGCAGAATGCACCAGTGCGGGAGGGCCGACCCACCGCCGGCTGGACACTCGTACCGCGTGGGGAGCAGCGCCACTCCCTGGCAATGTGCACCGGATCAGAGGGAGCCCTTCCTTTACCGTGGGCCCCGGCCCCCGCTGGTTTGAACCGTGTGCCGCGTGAGGAGCCGCACAGCTCCCTGGCATTGTGCGCCGGTGCGGGAGTGCCCCCCTCACCTAGGGGCTGGTTATTGTGACTGGAACCCGCTGGGAGACTGAAGCCTAACTGGACCTACCTGTGACCGTGAAGGCTGACCTCCCAGGCCGTGGCTGACCCACGTGCGTAGTCGTGACGCAACTACCCGTAGATGCCCACCCAGTGCCTGTAGTTAACGGGAGTGCGACCGAGTCTGTGGATGTGACCGACTAGCCCCTATAGTCGTGAGGGGACCCTACATCGAGAGTAGCGGTAACGGACCATCGCCTGTAGACGTGGTAGTATTACCTCATGAGTCTGTTGACATGAGACTAATGCCTGCAGTCGTGGCCGGTCTTAATAATGAGTCTGCAGTCGTAACGGATTTGTGCCTGCAGTCGTGGCAGGGCTTTAGAGCGGGTCTGTAGTCGTGACAGACTGATGCCTGCAGTCGTGGCAGGACTTTATAACGAGTCTGTAGTCGTGACAGACTGATGCCTGCAGTCGTGGCAGGACTTTATAACGAGTCTGTAGTCGTGACAGACTGATGCCTGCAGTCGTGGCAGGGCTTTATAACGGGTCTGTAGTCGTGACAGACTGTTGCCTGCAGTCGTGGCAGGGCTTTAGAGCGGGTCTGTAGTCATGACAGACTGATGCCTGCAGTCGTGGCAGGGCTTTATAAGGAGTCTGTAGTCGTGACAGACCTGGCAAAGCAACATTCCTATCTATACCATTATTATAATTTTTTCTTTTTTTTTCCCCCCCACCAAAGGCCACGACTGTAGGCGCCACCCTGTAAGAGATGCGCCAGAGGCCTGGACATAATAGACCACCATCCCCTGTCCCCAAAGCCTATGCAGGAGAAAAGAGGGGGTTGGCCCCCGCATGCACCACCCCTGACTCACCTGGTGGCCATGACAGCCACAAACCCCACAGTATCGTAAGTTAGCCCACCACCTGTGGACCTGAATAACCAAGGACAGACGTGTGAGTGAGCGCACGCCAGCTGGGCGACACTTCACTCATGCCACCGCTCCCTAGCTAACCACCGGATTATTGTGACTGCGCCCGAACCAACCCCCTGACTGACCGTATGGGCTTATGGGCGGCCCGGCTGCGTGCGCAAAGTGACGTGGCCAGCCCCCCTCCTTGAAGCTCTCTTTATATTTGATCCTTGAACATATTCCAATTTTTTTTTTAAATATATATATATATATATTTTTTTTTTTTTACTCCTGCCTTAGTACCTAGCCACTGTGCCTGAGCAGAGGAGCCCTGCACCAAGACTGCAGTACCAGTATGGGCCTGTAGGTGTCGACCATCCCCCGCCCTCTCTCAAGCCAGGACCTGCTGGAGCGCAGCAAGCCAGTGATTCCCTTCTAGGTTAGAATTAACCATTGAAATCATAACTTGTTATACAGTGCACATGTCTGAGTATCTGCTTATCTCGTCTTGCCTGAGTTTGGCGCAGTAAAGAAGACGAGTTTATTCTGCAGCGGATTCCTAGACATGAATAAGCATGTCCACCTTCACAGCCTCGCTAATTGTAATTACCAGGAGAACGTGCATCAGGATCGGCTGCGAGGGATTTGCGCTCCGCCATGTGGAACATTGCATCCCGTGCCCACCGCTATCGACTATTTGTACAGGGAAAGCCGCGGCGTATTAATCGCCTATAGGTTTCGGCTTCCGTCCCCTGATCCTGCAGCTGAACCTCCGCTTACTGATTGCAGCTAATGAATAGATCCCTGTGTGAGCGGACGGCGTTTTCCTCTACGGCGGAACGTTCTGATACGGGAGTGAGTGATATATAACGCTGCGTCGTGGAGCCGACGGCCGGCGTGACCGATGCTCAGGGTATGCGAGCGGACGTCGTGACCCGTCGCTGCTGAGCCACAGGTGAGGGGTGCCTGCCTGGGGGACGCTGCATGTGGGAGCGGGGGTGCTTAGCGCAGGGCCTGGAGCGGATCGGGGTGCCGGAAGCGATCGGGAGTGCGGGCAGTCTCCAGCGCAGCTGGGGACCGGCGGCACGCTCGGCAGCCCCACATGTTATACATAGCGAGACGGGTGTGCAAGCCACCCTGCCTACCTAATCACCGTAGCGACGAGCTTCGACGCAGCCGATCCCCCGATCCTCCAGTGACGCATGCCCTTCTCTGGCACCAACCCACAAGCCGATTCGAAATCGTTCGAACCGACAAGTGGGGGAAGGAGGGCCAGGTTTAAATAGTGAACGCCCCGCCTCCCCTCACACAAATACGGCACTCTTAATTGCCTACCACTTATTTCTTTGTTCTCAGAAGGGATAAAAGACTGTTTGGGGATTTAACCACCTCAGCCCCCAGTGCTTAAACACCCTGAAAGACCAGGCCACTTTTTACACTTCTGACCTACACTACTTTCACTGTTTATTGCTCGGTCATGCAACTTACCACCCAAATGAATTTTACCTCCTTTTCTTCTCACTAATAGAGCTTTCATTTGGTGGTATTTCTTTGCTGCTGACATTTTTACTTTTTTTGTTATTAATCGAAATTTAACGATTTTTTTGCAAAAAAATGACATTTTTCACTTTCAGTTGTAAAATTTTGCAAAAAAAACGAGATCCATATATAAATTTTGCTCTAAATTTATTGTTCTACATGTCTTTGATAAAAAAAAATGTTTGGGTAAAAAAAAAATGGTTTGGGTAAAAGTTATAGCGTTTACAAACTATGGTACAAAAATGTGAATTTCCGCTTTTTGAAGCAGCTCTGACTTTCTGAGCACCTGTCATGTTTCCTGAGGTTCTACAATGGCCAGACAGTACAAACACCCCACAAATGACCCCATTTCGGAAAGTACACACCCTAAGGTATTCGCTGATGGGCATAGTGAGTTCATAGAACTTTTTATTTTTTGTCACAAGTTAGCGGAAAATGATGATTTTTTTTTTTTTTTTTCCCTTACAAAGTCTCATATTCCACTAACTTGTGACAAAAAATAAAAACTTCCATGAACTCACTATGCCCATCAGCGAATACCTTGGGGTCTCTTTCCAAAATGAGGTCACTTGTGGGGTAGTTATACTGCCCTGGCATTCTAGGGGCCCAAATGTGTGGTAAGGAGTTTGAAATCAAATTCAGTAAAAAATGACCTGTGAAATCCGAAAGGTGCTCTTTGGAATGTGGGCCCCTTTGCCCACCTAGGCTGCAAAAAAGTGTCACACATCTGGTATCTCCGTACTCAGGAGAAGGTGGGGAATGTGTTTTGGGGTGTCATTTTACATATACCCATGCTGGGTGAGAGAAATATCTTGACAACTTTTCCCATTTTTTTTATACAAAGTTGGCATTTGACCAAGATATTTATCTCACTCAGCATGGGTATATGTAAAAAGACACCCCAAAACACATTCCTCAACTTCTCCTGAATACAGAGATACCAGATGTGTGACACTTTTTTGCAGCCTAGGTGGGCAAAGGGGCCCAAATTCCTTTTAGGAGGGCATTTTTAGACATTTGGATACCAGACTTCTTCTCACGCTTTGGGGCCCCTAAAATGCCAGGGCAGTATAAATACCCCACATGTGACCCCATTTTGGAAAGAAGACACCCCAAGGTATTCAATGAGGGGCATGGCGAGTTCATTGAAAAAAAAAAATTTTTGGCACAAGTTAGCGGAAATTGATTTTTTTGATTTTGTTCTCACAAAGTCTCCCTTTCCGCTAACTTGGGACAAAAATTTCAATCTTTCATGGACTCAATATGCCCCTCAGCGAATACCTTGGGGTGTCTTCTTTCCAAAATGGTGTTATTTGTGGGGTGTTTGTACTGCCCTGGCATTTGAGTGTCTCCGCAATCATTACATGTATGCCCAGCATTAGGAGTTTCTGATATTCTCCTTATATTGAGCATACGGGTAATGAGATTTTTTTTTTCCGTTCAGCCTCTGGGCTGAAAGAAAAAAATGAACGGCACAGATTTCTTCATTCGCATCGATCAATGTGGATGAAAAAATCTCTGCCAAAAAAAGAAAAAGGAGGGGAAAGGCGTCTGCCAGGACATAGGAGCTCCGCCCAACATCCATACCCACTTCAGCTCGTATGCCCTGGCAAACCAGATTTCTCCATTCACATCAATCGATGTGGATGAATAAATCATTGCCGGGATTTTTTTTTTTATATATACAAAGTGTTTGCCAAAGTATATGAACACCGCCACCTCCTCAGCTCATGCCTCGGCAAACATATCTTTTACTGCAGAGGAGAAATCTCGTCTTGCAGCGCCGCATACACCGACTTGCGTGTAATCTGACAGCAGCGCAATGCTTCTGTCTGAATGCACATCAGTGCTGCAGCTAGTCGATCGGTTGGTCCACCTGAAAGGTAAAAAAAACAAAACAAAAAAGAAAAAACCAGGCCGCAAAGCAATAACTTTATTAACTTTAGAACAGAACATATTAACTTTTTTTTAACTTTTTTACTTACCGGTAATTTTTTTTTTGTTTAGTTTTTTTTACCTTTATAGAACAAACCTCTCCTTCCCCATGGGACAATGTGCAAATCGCCCAAAGATGTGGCGAAGTACGTTATGCACTTTATCCCAGGTGAAAGGAGAGGTTTGCAGCAGCTGAGAGTAAAAGGGCCCTAATAGCCCTGTGTGCCTGTCCTGTGAGATGCAATCCCTATGCTAGGTGTACCTGTGTGTGGTACTTCCGGAAACACTCACCAAAGCATAGGGCAGGGTGGTCAGGACAGTCAGGACAGAAATAGCGGGTGTCACGACTTATTCCACTCCTGCTACAGACACGACATCTTTTTCGGGGTGACGGTTGGGTTGAGGTACCAGGAACGACACTGGGGAAATGTCGCTCGTGTAGACGGCTAACTACACTGGTGGATGGGGCCACGGAACCTCCTGGGTAAAGGAGGTTCTCGATGATCTCTTCCTGGAATTTGAGGAAAGATAGTGTTCTCCCAGCCTTACTGTAGAGAACAAAACTATTGTACAGCGCCAATTGAATTAAATATACAGACACCTTCTTATACCAGCGTCTGGTTCTGCGGGAAACTAAATACGGAGACAACATCTGGTCATTGAAGTCCACCCCTCCCATGAGCGCATTATAGTCGTGGACACAGAGGGGCTTTTCAATGACACGGGTTGCTCGCTCAATTTGGACTGTCGTGTCTGCGTGAATGGAGGAGAGCATGTAAACGTCACGCTTGTCTCTCCATTTCACCGCGAGCAGTTCTTCGTTACACAAGACAGCCCTCTCCCCCCTTGCAAGACAGGTGGTTACAAGCCGTTGGGGGAAGCCCACGCGACGTTCGCGCGGTGCCACAGGCGCAAATCCGTTCTAGAAACAAATGCCTAAAGAGGGCCACACTTGTGTAAAAATTGTCCACATAAAGATGGTACCCCTTGCCGAATAAGGGTGATACCAAGTCCCAGACTGTCTTCCCACTGCTCCCCAGGTAGTCAGGGCAACCGACCGGCTCCAGGGTCTGATCTTTTCCCTCATAGATCCGAAATTTGTGGGAATAGCCTGTGGCCCTTTCACAGAGCTTATACAATTTGACCCCATACCGGGCACGCTTGCTTGGGATGTACTGTTTGAAGCCAAGGCGCCCGGTAAAATGTATTAGGGACTCGTCTACGCAGATGTTTTGCTCGGGGGTATACAAATCTGCAAATTTCTGGTTGAAATGGTCTATGAGGGGCCGAATTTTGTGGAGCCGGTCAAAAGCTGGGTGGCCTCTGGGACGGGAGGTGGTGTTGTCGCTAAAATGCAGGAAACGGAGGATGGCCTCAAATCGTGCCCTGGACATAGCAGCAGAGAACATGGGCATGTGATGAATCGGGTGCGTTGACCAATATGACCGCAATTCATGCTTTTTTGTCAGGCCCATGTTGAGGAGAAGGCCCAAAAAAATTTTAAGTTCGGAAACTTGGACTGGTTTCCACCGGAAAGGCTGGGCATAAAAGCTTCCCGGGTTGGCGGATATAAATTGTGTGGCATACTGGTTGGTCTCTGCCACGACTAAGTCCAAGAGCTCCGCAGTCAAGAACAGCTCAAAAAATCCCAGGGCCGAACCGATTTGAGCCGTCTCAACCCGAACTCCAGACTGGGCGGTGAAAGGGGGAACTACAGGTGCGGCTGAAGTTGGTGACTGCCAATCAGGGTTTGCCAGCACCTCAGGGATTCTAGGGGCTCTACGGGCCTGTCTGTGCGGTGGCTGCGACGGGGTAACTAGTGCACGTGCCACCGTACCAGCTTCAACTGCCCTTCTGGTGCTCGCCACGTCACCATGTTGTACGGCAGTGCTGGTACTAGGTCCAGGGAGGGCTGCGCTGCTGGTGTATGCCTCACCACGTGATCCGGCAGCGACAGCCCCACTCTGCTGCTCTTGAAGCGGATCCTGCATAACCTGTGGTCTAGCGACACGGGGCCGGGTACGCCTGGTGCTGCCAGGGACCTCCACCTCCTCGTCCGAACTTTGGGTCAGAGAGCCACTGCTTTCCACAGGTTCATATTCTGACCCGCTAGATTCATCAGATGAGGGTTCCCACTCCTCATCCGACTGGGTCAGAATCCTGTAGGCCTCTTCAGAAGAATACCCCCTGTTTGACATTTTGGACTACTAAATTTAGGGGTATTCCCTGAGACTACCCAAGAAAAAAAGCAAGCCTGTCTTACAAAGGGGAGGCTAGAGAAGTACCGGAGGCCGCTGCGGTTGATAAAAAATATCAAAACTGATTTTTTTTATCGCCGCAGTGCGTGTAAAATGAATGTGCAGTGATCAAAAAATATATATTTTTTGTCACTGCGGTGGGGCGGGCGTGGGTGAACGCACGTGTGGGCGACCGATCAGGCCTGATCGGGCAAACACTGCGTTTTGGGTGGAGGGCGAACTAAAGTGACACTAATACTATTATAGATCTGACCGTGATCAGTTTTGATCACTTACAGATACTATAAAAGTACAAATGCTGATTAGCGATACGCTATTCAGCGAATAAAAGTGACTGCGGTGCGGTGGGCTGGGCGCTAACTCACGCTAACTACCTAACCAAGGGGCCTAAACTATCCCTAAAACCTAACAGCCAATACTAGTGAAAAAAAAAAAGTGACAGTTTACACTGATCACTTTTTTCCTTTCACTGGTGATTGACAGGGGCGATCAAAGGGGTGATCAAAGGGTTAATTGGGGTGCAGGGGGGTGATCAGGGGCTACAGTGAAGTGTTTGGTGTACTTACAGTTCAGTCTGCTTCTCTGCTGGATCCAACCGACGAAAAGGACCAGCAGAGGAGCCATATAACAGATCATATTTACTAATATGATCTGTTATATGACTTTGGATTGGATCTTTTAAAAATCGCCAGCCAATGATCGTTGCTGGCAGGCTGGTGACGAACTTCTTCTTTGAATTTTGCCGGCCCGCGATGCGCATGCGCGGGCCGGCTTGGAGCGAAATCTCGCGTCTCGCGAGATGACGCGTATATGCGTGATTGTGCGCAGCGCTGCCACCTCCGGAACGCGAATCTGCGTACAGCGGTCCGGAGGTGGTTAAAGGGTTTCTGTCACCCCATTAAACCGTTTTTTTTTTTTTCTTTAATAATAATCCCTATAGTGCGATCTCATGATACATAATCAAATTAATAATTTTGGTTCAGTAGATTTTGCTAAAAAACGATTTTTAAAATATGCTAATTACCTTGCTACCAGCAAGTAGGGCGGCTACTTGCTGGTAGCAGCCGCATCCTCCTCTGGTAATGACGCCCCCTCGGCATGCTGATTGACAGGGCCAGGGAAGGGAATCCTTCTGTGCTGGCGCTGTTAGAATTTGAAATCTCGCGCCTGCGCCGTACCTGGCTTCAATCGTTGGTGGTATAGTGTTAATTGTAATTTTGATAACAATTATTTATTGTTTTTTAGTCCCATTTCGTTGGTGGTTTTTGTGGCAGCATGCTTAGTACATACATACTTACCTGATTCGAGCATCCAGCGACGTCATCCAGACTCTCCGCCTCCTTCCAGCGATGCCGGCGTCTTCTCTTCCGGGTGTATGCGATGACGTCATCGACGCAGGCGCATTGAGGATAGAGCGGTCGAGCGAGCGGCCGCCTCAGTGCGCCTGCGCCGATTGAAGCCAGGTACGGCGCAGGCGCGAGATTTCAAATTCTAACAGCGCCAGCACAGAAAGATTCCCTTCCCTGGCCCTGTCAATCATGTTGCCGAGGGGGCGTCATTACCAGAGGAGGATGCGGCTGCTACCAGCAAGTAGACGCCCTACTTGCTGGTAGCAAGGTAATTAGCATATTTTAAAAATCGTTTATCAAAATCTACTGAACCAAAATTATTAATTTGATTATGTATCATGAGATCGCACTATAGGGATTATTATTAAAGAAAAAAAAAAAAAAAACGGTTTAATGGGGTGACAGAAACCCTTTAAAGCAAGCACTGCCTTTTTGTCTGTACTGCTTCACACTTCCATCTACCTCTTATGCCATAATCTGCCTATGGGCTCATGCCCACAAATTGCGGGGGGCAGACGCATGCAGATCGCGGACCCATTCACTTGAATGTGTCCACGATCCGCATCGCAAAAAAGTAGCGCATGCACTACTTTTTTGCAGTGCGGAGGCACGGCCAGAGACACCACGGAAGCACTCCGTATTTGCGGACCCATTCAACTGAATGGGTCGCATCCATGATGCAGAATGCACTCGGCTGGTGACCAGTGTATTGCGGAACCGCCGTATGCGGTCCGCAGCACGGGCCCCTTACGTTTTTGGGAATGAGCCCTAACTTTTATTTCAATGCTGTCTTGCTGCTCTTGTCTCTGAATAAATAGAATCTTCTCAAGAAGTTGTTTCAAAACGTTGTGTGTCACCACAGCCAGTTTCCAACAAGGCTCAGAAAGGAAGGAGCACCATGTCGCATTTGAAGACAACCTGAGGTACCCTAAAGTATAAACCCCCAAAAGTTGACCTATTCCCTTTATGGACTACTCTATGGCCTAACTGGCGTTGTAAAATTAAATTTAAAAAAAAAAAGTCACTTTAGGCCCAAATTTTTATTTTCACAAAGGGTAACATGAGAAAATATACCACACAATTAGATTTTCTCCTGAATATGGCAACCCCCAATATAAGGCCATAAAGTGCTGTATGGACACATAGCAGGGTTCGAAAGAGAAAAAGCACCATGTGTATTTGACACCTAGTTTGGTGATTTATACAGCATTGACTGACAACTGCTGACGCTCTGAGGTTAAAGGGGTATTTCGGTTATCCCCTTTGCTGATAACTATTAGATCAGTGGGGCTCCTACTGCTGGGACCCCCTCCGATCATAACCCCTTTAAATAAAAAAAATAATTGAAAAAAACAACTCAAAAAGTGATCCCAATTTAGAAACCACACCCCTAATAGAATTTACCAATGGGTGTAGTGAACATTTTGACCCCACAGGTTCTTTGCAAAAATCAATTCATAGTAGACAGTATAAAGTGAAAATTTGAATTTTTACACAGATTTCAGTGCCCAAAATGTGCATGCTAGTGTGAAAAGCAGAGCATTCTTATTATGTGGTACTTCCTCTGGCCCTAATCTTTTGCCTGGAAATACCACAGGGCTCAGAAACAAGATGGCACCATGTGCATTTGAGGCCCCAAGTGGTGATTTACACATCTTGTGCTGATCACTTTAGAGGCTCTGGGGTGAAATACATGGGACTCCAGAGAATTGAACCTATATTGGAAACTATACCCCTCAAGGTATTTATTAAGTGGTGGAGTGAGCATTTTGACCGGTGTTATGCAGAAATTAATGAACAGGAGACTGTGCAAAATTAAAATTGTAAGCTTTCTACAGATATGGCAATTTCAGCGCCAAGTACGTTGTGCCCAGTTCATGCCATCTGAGACACACCACACCCTTTACATTAAGCCTCATTCACACGTCCCCATTAATTTTAATGTGTGCATTCACACAACAGTGTTTTAGCACGGATTCATGCTCTATTTTGTCCGTGTTCACCGATCCATCACGCCCATTATAGTCTATGTGTCCGTGAAAACCATGGATGCCATCCGTGTTTCATGGATCATTAAGAGATTCTTTGAAAATTATTTTTCAGCTGTTTATTGTCAGTGAAACACGGATGCAAAACGGACAGCTTCAAGGATGCATCACTGACCACCTGCTCACAGATTTGAGCACGGACACAAACGTGTGAATGAGGCTTTAGGCAGGTTCTACTCAGTAAGGAAACCCCATGAATTTGGACATAATCTGCTGTTTGGGTATGTGCAGGTTCAAAAGGGAAAGACCGCCATTTGTCTTTTGCAGCTGAGATTTCGAGGGACTGGTTTATAGGAGTCATGTTGCTATTGAACAGACTGAGGTACCAGTAGTTATTTTCTGAAAACCATTTGTTTGTTTTTCTCTCAAAGCAGTTGCGTGAGCGCTTATTTTTTTGCAGAATGAGTTGCCATTATCATTGGTTCTGTACATATCAAATTTTCATCACTTTTTACATAGTTTGTAAGGCTGAAAAAAAGAAATCCGTCCATCTAGTTCAGCCTGTTATCCTGCAAGTTAATCCAGAGGGAGACAAAAAAAAAAAAAAACACCTGAGGTAGAGGCCAATTTTCCTCATTCCCCCTAGGGGGGGGGGGGGGGGAGAGTTCCTTCCCGACTAATCAGAATAACTCTCTGGATCAGCGACCTCTCCAGAAATCTAAAAAGTATAACCTGTAATATTTATTATTACACTCCTCAAATACATCCAGGCCCCTCTTGAGCTCTGTGAATTCACCATCACCACCTGCTCAGGCAGAAAGTTCCAGTCTCACTGCTCTTACCGTAAAGAATCCTCTGCTATGTGTACAAACCTTTCCTCCAGACGCAGAGGATGTCCCCTCGTCACAGTCATAAATAGATGATGGGAGAGATCTCTGTACTGACCCAGATATGGTTTATACATAGTTATTGGATCACCCCTCAGTTGTCTTTTTTCTAAAGTGAATAAAATCTTTCAGGGTACTGTAGTTCACCCATTGCAGTTGCCCCCCTCTAAACTCTTTCCAGTCTGCTTTGTTCACAGGAGCCAGCCCAGAACTGTACACAGTACTTCATGTGTGGTCTGACTAGTGATTTGTAAAGTGGCAGGACTATATTCTCATCACCGGCATAAATTGCCCCTTTTGATGTGACCCATTATCTTATTGGCCTTGACGGCAGCAGCTGTCCGACGTGGGTGTCAACATTTAGGAATTTTAGTGGACAGCAAACTTAAGTCCTTTTCCATATTAGTGTTAAACAGTGTTTTAGCATTTAGTATGTACGGGTGACTTGCACTATTTCTTCTCATGTGCATAACCTTACATGTGTCAGTTTAAACCTCATCTGCCACTTCTCTGCCCGTGCCTCCAATCTATCCAGACCATCTGAAACCGTATACTGTCCTCTTTCGTGTTAGAGATGAGCAAATTTTATACTTTGAAATTCAATTGTGGTTCATTTTGTGGTATTTAGTGAATTGTGTTATGGATACCGTTACCACTGACCATAACGCAATTCTATGACGGAATGCATAACGGAATGCCTTTAGAGGCATTCCGTTATAATAGAAGTCTATGGCCTGCATAACTGATCTGTCCCATTTCAGTTATGCAGGAGAGGACTCCAGCATAACAAACGGGACGGATCTGTTATACAGCTAATAGACTTCTATTATAACGGAATACCTCTAAATGAATTCTGTTATGGAACTGCGTTATGGTCCGTGGTAACGGAATCCATAACGCAATTCACTGAATACCACAAAACAAACCGCAAATTTCAAAACATTAAATTCTCTCATCTCTAGTGTTAATTACTTTACAAAATTGTCATCTGCAGAAATTGATATTTTACTGTACACGCCTTCTACAAGTTCATTAATAAAAATATTGAAGATAATAGGGCTCAATACTGACCCATGAGGTAACCAACTGGAGTTAATAACCACCCTTCATTTTCTGTCACTGAGCTTGTTACTTACCCACATACACACCTTTTCTCTCCCCCCCCCCCCCACTTCCCATCCAAACATTAGCATTTTATGTACTAACCTTTCATGTGGTACAGTACCAAATGCTTTGGAGAAGTCAAAATATATGACATCCATCAATTTGCCAATGGCAAGTCTTGAACTTGCCTCATGATTCAAATTAGTTTGACAGGACTGATCCCTCGTGAAGAAGTGCTGATACGGTGTTATATGCTTATTTTCACCAAGATACTCCAAGACACCATCTCTTAGAAAACCTTCAGTTTACTCACGACAGATAATACTTAATGACCTATAGATTTCAGGCTCTGGTTTTGACTCCTTTTTGAATACTGGCACCACATTTGCCAAGCTCCGATCCTGTCTAATGCGCCTTGTCAATAGAGTCCTTAAATATAAGAAATATAGGTCTGTCTATGACATTACTTAATTCTCTTAGGATACAGGGGTGTTTGCTATCTGGACGTGGCGATTTGTCCATACTAATCTTTTTAAGATGCTGCTGCACTTCTTCCTGGGTTAGACAGGCCACTTTCAAAGGGGAATTTACTTTAACACTCTGTCTTATCTGACAGTTCATTTTCCTCAGTGAACAGTGGGAGAGAAAAAAAAATATAATAATTATAGATTCACCTTCTCCCCATCACTCTAATGGGCCAACACTTTCAGGTTTAAACTTGTTACCATTTATATAACTGAAGAGCATTTTAGGGTTAATTTTACTCTCTTTGGCAACAAGCCTCTGTCTCCAGCTTGGCTTCTTTTATGTGTCTTTTACATATTCCATTTTTTCAATGCTTCCTCACTTCCTGTTTAACAGATTGAAATGCTTTTTGTCATTTATTGCTCCCTTTACATTTATATTAATCCACATTAGTTTTTTCTTGTTCCTCACCCTTTTATTCCCATTAGCTATGTACCTCTCACAATTAGAGTTTAGGATGCTTTTAAAAATGCCCAATTTTGTGGCTGCATTTTTATTCTTGAGGACATTGTCCCAGTTGGTGAGGCAGATGGCCTTTCTTAGTATGACAAATTTAGCTTTTTCGGAACTTTGGTATTTTTGTGCCTCCCTTTTTTTTGTCTCCCACCCTGCACATCTGTTTTTCTGTCAGGTCTATTGGTTAATACCAAGTCCAGTATGGCTGTCCCTATAGTCAGATCTTGAACCATTTGGGAAAGAGTAATTGTCTTTGGTTATAGCCAAAAACCTGTTTCCTTCACAAGATCTACAGGTTTCAGTTTCCCAGTCTATATCTGGGAAACTTAATACGGTGGATCTGGTGATCTCTGTAATGGAGACTCCCCTTTGCTTGGTTTTCCTTCCTTTGAGGGATATCTGTCTTTCTCTGTGTTGAAGACCCATAACTGGGGCTCCACAGTTATTTTGCATATTACTATTTCCCAGGGAGCTTTGCACTTTGGATTGCTGTGTTGAGACTCTTGAATGAGGCTCCACTGTGTTTTCTTTAGCTGGTCTCCTTAAGATCAGCCATTGTTTTGTATGAGTAGTCTCCAAGGCATTGCTCCTGGTTAGCCAGAATCCTACTCCACACTGATGAGGGGCAACACCCCAAAACAGCTGTCTGTGGATGGATAACCAGCTTAGGTCTTCCCCGTCACATCCTTAAAGCTTGTAAAAGAGCGGGATCTTGACATAGGGGCCACTTAATATGGTGGATCTGGTGATCTCTGTAATAGAGACACCCTTTTGCTTGGTTTTCCTTCCTTTGAAGCATATCTGGCTTTCTCTGTGTTGAAGACCCATAACTGGGGCTCCACAGTTATTTTGCTTAAGTCTATATCTGGGTACTTGACGTCCTCCATAATAATGACCTCATTATTTGCCGACTCATCTATTTCCTTTAGTAGTAGATTTTATGTGGACTGTTATAGGGGTTTGTTATAAGCCACCTAATATAAGCATTTTATTATTGTTTTTGCCTCCATGTTTTTGTACCCAGTTATATATTCTCGGACTGTGGGCTTTAGACAAGACTTCACATAAAGGCAAACCCCTCTCCAGTTTTCACAATCCTTTCTAAACAGACTGTAACCCTGTACGTTAACTGCCCAGTCATAGCTATCATCCAGCCATGTCTCAGTTATTCCCACTATGTCATAGTCCTCCTTACACATCACTAATTCCAGTTCCTCAGTTTTATTAGTCAGGCTTCTGGGATTAGTAAACATACAATTTAGAGCTTTTTGCATACTTTTATTTTACCCTACACCTTTCCTTATGAACTGTTCTGGTCCTTCCTGCTATTCCTCCCCTAGTTCCATTACCTCGTCCCTCTTTCTCCTCCTATAATGTAATTGGGAAGCAGGATAAAGAAAAAGGAGATTTTTGTGAAACTCACCTGTAAAATCTTTTTCTCGTAATTTCCATTGGGGGACACAGACCATGGGTATAGCTTAGAGATATTACTAGGAGGGACACTATGCAAAAAAAGAAGCTCCTCCTCCTCGGGCTATACCCCCAGGCACCTCCAGGAGAACTTCAGTCGTTGCAAAAGCAGTAGGAGAAGGAGAACGGAAACAAAACATTATGGAAACCATCACACAGCACACCCTAAGGCGTAAACCAAAAAAGGGGGCGGGAGCTGTGTCCCCCAATGGAAATTACGAGAAAAAGATTTTACAGGTGAGTTTCACAAAAATCTCCTTTTCTCGTTCATTCCATTGGGGGACACAGACCATGGGACGTCCCAAAGCAGTCCATGGGGTGGGAAAAAAGAACAAATCCAACACCGCCAGGAATAAACGTCCAGTAGTCAAACCGGAACCACAGCCTGCAATACCCTGCGCCCAAGAGCAGCATCAGCCGAGGCCAGAGAGTGTAACTGATAAAACTTTGTGAAAGTATGTAAGGACGACCAAGTGGCCGCCTTACACAACTGGGAAACGGATGCGCGATTGCGTCTAGCCCAGGAAGCACCCACTGCCCTTGTGGAGTGAGCGGTAATCCGCGACGGCGGAACGTGGCTGCGAGCGCGATATGCCGCAGCAATAGCGGAACGGATCCACCGCGCCACGGTGACCTTGGAAGCCGCCAGGCCCTTACGGGACCCTTCAGGAATCACAAAGAGAGAGTCTGAACGCCGGAAGGAAGCGGTAGCCCCCAGGTACACCTTCAGGGCCCTGACGACGTCCAGGGAGTGGAGAGCGCATTCCTTGGGGTTCACCGGAGAAGGACAAAAAGAGGGCAGGACAAGATCCTCGTTAAGGTGGAAGGGAGAAACCACCTTGGGCAAAAAAGAAGGCACCGGTCTGAGCACCACCTTATCCTGGTGAAAGACCAGAAAAGGTTCCCGGCAGGAAAGTGCGGCCAGCTCCGAAACTCGCCTGATGGAGGTTATGGCCACCAGAAAAACTACCTTCCAGGTGAGTAAAACCAGAGAGATCTCCCTCAGAGGTTCAAAAGGCGCCGCCTGAAGGGCGCGCAGAACCAAGTTGAGATCCCAGGGGGGCAAGGGAGGCACATACTGAGGAACCGAATGCGCCACCCCCTGCAGGAAGGTTTTTACAGGTCTCAAAAAGGCAATGGACCTCTGAAAAAAGATAGCCAAAGCAGAAACCTGACCTTTTAAAGAACTGAGCGACAGACCCATGTCGAGGCCGGACTGGAGAAAAGACAGCACCACTGGGACAGAGAAACGTAGGGGCGAGTAGCCCGATTTCTCACAAAACACCAGGAAGGCCTTCCAGGTGCGATAATAGATTCGTGAAGAAGCCGGCTTTCGAGCCCTGATCATGGTTCTTACCACCGCATCAGAGAAGCCTCTCTTCCTCAGGATGGCGGTCTCAACAGCCACGCCGTTAAACGCAGCTGCCGTGAATTCTGGTGGAAGAGCGGCCCCTGAGACAAGAGATCCTCTCTGTCGGGCAGAGGCCACGGGACGTCCGCCAACATACGAGCGACGCTGGAGAACCAGGCGCGACGAGGCCAATCCGGAGCGACGAGAATGGTTGGTATCCCCTCCGCCTCGATCTTGCGCAGCACCTTCGGCAACAGAGGAATCGGAGGGAAGACGTAAAGGAGGCTGAACCGCTGCCATGGAAATACCAGCGCGTCCACCCCGTCCGCCCGTGGGTCTCGAGCGCGGGCAAGATACACCGGCACCTTGTGGTTGAGCCGGGAAGCCATCAAATCTACGTCCGGACGGCCCCATCGGTGGCAGATGTCCTCGAACACCTCCGGATGGAGAGACCACTCTCCCGGATCCACCTTGGTGCGACTCAGAAAATCCGCCGTCCAATTGTCGACTCCCGGGATGTACACTGCCGACAATACCGGAACATGAGACTCCGCCCATAAGAGGATCCTCGCTACTTCCCGCATTACTGCCCGACTGCGAGTCCCGCCCTGATGGTTGACATAAGCCACAGCCGTGGCATTGTCCGACTGAACCCGCACCGGGCGAGTCGCCAGGAGAGGAGTCCAATGGGAGAGGGAGTGGAAAATCGCCCTCAATTCCAAAACGTTTATGGGGAGACGGGATTCCTCCGTCGACCAGACACCCTGAACTGTGAGGTTCCGGAGAACACCTCCCCAACCGATGAGGCTGGCGTCGGTGGTGACTATCGTCCAGGAGAACGGAAGGAAGGACTTTCCTGACGATAGGTTCAGGGGAGACTGCCACCAAGGGAGAGACGCTCGAACTTGCCGGGACAGACGAACAGGAGTGTCTAGACCCCGAGGGTTCTTGTTCCAGAGGGCAAGGATCATCTGTTGTAGCGGACGAGTGTGAAATTGGGCGTACGGAATCGCCTCGAAAGAGGAGACCATAAGGCCCAGCACCCGCATGCACTCCCGAATGGTGGGACGTGGAGAGCGTAGAAGGAGCACCATTGCCAGACGAATCTGGGAAGCCTTGGAATCTGGAAGAAACACCCGAGAAATCGAGGTGTCCAAGATCATCCCCAGGAACGAGAGTCTCTGGGAGGGGTGCAGAGAGGACTTGGGGAGATTGATCAGCCATCCGAACCGTTCCAGGGATTGAACCGTGATTCGGATGCTGTCCTCGGCCTGTGGAAGAGACGGAGCTTTTATCAAGATGTCGTCTAGGTATGGTAACAAAGAGATGCCCCTGGTGCGAAGAAGCGCCATGAGAGGCGCCAGAATCTTCGTAAAAACTCGAGGGGCGGTTGCCAACCCAAAAGGTAGGGCGACGAACTGGAAATGACGCCCCCCTATGGCAAAGCGCAGAAAGCGATGGTGGGACTCTGCAATAGGGACGTGCAAGTAGGCGTCTTGAATGTCCACAGACGCGAGAAATTCTCCTGGAAGCAGAGAAGCAATAACGGAGCGAAGGGACTCCATGCGAAACTTCCGCACCCGTAGAAACTTGTTGAGAAGTTTTAGATCCAAGATTGGACGCACTGACCCCTCTTTCTTTGGAACAACGAACAGGTTTGAGTAAAACCTGTCCCTTGCTCTTCTGGGGGAACGGGGGAAATGACACCACGGTCCAGAAGAGAGGAGACCGCAAAAAAGAGGTCCGAGGCCCTGGCTGGATCCCCCGGAACGCGAGAAGGGAAAAAACGTTCCGGCGGGCTGGACGCGAACTCCAACTTGTAGCCGGACGTCACCACTTCCAGAGCCCAGGCGTCCTGAACGTGAGCCCTCCAGACCTGTTGAAAGGAGAGCAGACGGCCCCCCACCACGAGGGGTGGGGGCACCCCTTCATGCGGAGGGTTGCTTGGGAGCAGGAGGACGGGCTGACTGCGCCCGAGGCCGCCAAGAAGGCTGGGGCTTGAAGAAAGGCTTCTTGCGGGAGTCCTGGGACCCCCCTGCCGATGAGGACGACGGCGTCCTGGCAGTGGAGAAGCGACGAAAGGACTGGCCCCGGAAACCTGAAGGCCGAGACCGAAAGGGACGCTTGGTCCTGGGCTGGGTAGATGAGTGCTCTTGCCCCCTGTTGCGGCAGAAATGAATTCATCTAGTTGAGCCCCAAAGAGCCTGGACCCTTCAAAGGGAAGGTTAGCGAGGGATCGCTTGGATGAGGCATCAGCATCCCACACCTTCAGCCAGACCTCCCTGCGCTGAATGACAGAGAGGGCCGAAATACGGGCAAAGAGGGAGCCGATGTCCATTGAAGCCTCACAGAGATATTTAGACGCTTGAGACATCTGGATGATAAAATCCAGAGTATCTGCAGAGGCGTCCTGCTCTGACAGATCCTGGTGGTGGCGCTGCAACCACGTTGTAAGGGCTCTGGCGACCCAAGCCGACGCAAAGGCCGGTCGCAGGGAAGCGCCCGCCAGCGAGAAGATGGACTTGGAAAGTGAATCCAAACGTCTGTCCACCGCATCCTGCAGAGAGGAACCGTCTAGGACGGGAAGGGCCGTGTTCTTGGCTAACCTGGCCACCGGAGGATCTACCTTAGGGGAAGAAGTCCACTTTTCCACTGTGTCAGCTGGAAAAGGATAAAGCGTATCCATACGCTTGGTGGCCGAAAATTTTTGATTAGGTCGATCCCAAGCTTTTGATAGGACCGCAGTGAATTCCTCGTGAATAGGGAACACGGCGGACTCCTGTTTCTTGGGTGGAAAAAGGGAGAACTCCCGACTAGTGGAGGGAGGAGAATCCCCTTGTATATTAAAAGTGTCACGGACAGCTGCCACCAACTCGGTTACCATGGTGGAAAGCTTAGGCAGGGGTTCCCGCTCCGTGACTTCGTCCGATCCGGACAATTCCCCATCGGATTTGCGCTCCCTGCGAGGGGGAGAGTCAACCGGGCATGCCTCAAGGCGAGGGGGAGAAGCGGAGTCATCCGAGGAGGAATGCTGCCGCTCACGCTGCCTTTTAGAAGTCAGACGCCCTCTGTGAGAGTCGCTGAGAGGGGATGGAGTGGTGGATGCCACTGGATTAGTAGCCGCCATGCGCTCCATGAAGGACATGGCTGCCTTGGCAACTAAGGCCAGATCAGCTGCCGCATTAGACATGGCGGAGGCCCAGGCGGGTACCGCTGTATCCGCAGGGGCAGAGGGAGGACCGGGCTGAGCAAGAGAAGGAGGCTGATCCTGTCCGGGAGCAGGGCATGAGTCACAGGAACCAGTGACAGAAAAAGGCCTAAGGCATATTTTACATGACTCCAGTGGAGCCTGAGAGGAAGCCTTGGAAGGCTTAGGGGCCCCAGGTTTAGGCATGATGGTATTCCAAAAAAAGATTTCCTACCAGGTTGCTGCAATTCCTACCACCCAGGCAACAGCAGAAGTCTCCGGTCACCGAGAACTGAGGAGCTGCACGGCCGCAATCCAGCAGAGTCTCCGGCGTAGGGAGAGACAGAGCTGGACGCCGAGGCTCCGCCCCCTTGGACGCGTCATTGCGGCGCGAAATAAGCGCGCGCGCATTTCAAATACACCCCTTCGCCAGATACGGCGCCGCGGGGGTTAATATCGGGAGGAGCAGGCCGGCGGGAGCTGCAGAGAGCGCAGCGGCCATAAGATAAAATACACTCCCTCAGTGCCAAGATTGCCGCCGATGCGGCCATAGTCTGAGCTGCAGGCAGGTATCAGTGGAATCACCAGCCCTCCCCAGAAAGGCCCCCTCCCAACGGGAAAAAATGCCCCAGCCGGTCCTTCTCTAGCTCACCTCAGGTCACAGAGCGCCAGACAGACGACATGAAGGGGTGGGGGGGAGGGGGGGGAAAGGAGGGAGATTGAAGCAGGCAATACTTATCTGCACAGCATGCTCCCTCGATGTCCAGACCAGCAGGGATTCACCTCTTCAGACGTCTGACTCCAATCAAGGAGAGCAGTGCTCTGGTGGAGGGTAGGCAGCAGGTGTCCCAGCAGCTGGTGGGATGCCAGAGCTAACATGTCGAGTCTGGATCCACTTTTCTTCTGTGGGGGAATGGGAGGTAGCCAGGAACCTTCAGAAGACCGTGGCAGACCCTCCACAGGGGCCAGGAAAGCGCAATGCTGACCTGCGTCCCCATCTGAAACCAGAAAAAAATAACAAACAGGAGAAGAATAAATGTCAACCTCCTTGAACGGACACTAAGCAAAGACTGAAGTTCTCCTGGAGGTGCCTGGGGGTATAGCCCGAGGAGGAGGAGCTTCTTTTTTTGCATAGTGTCCCTCCTAGTAATATCTCTAAGCTATACCCATGGTCTGTGTCCCCCAATGGAATGAACGAGAAAAGCAGCAATTCTTCCATTGCTACGTACATGGTGCGGGAAAAATTAAATGTTATCTTTTTTTCTGCTGGTCAGTATGATTACAGTGATGCCAATTTGATATCTTTTTTTTTTTTTTTTTTACCACAAAGCCCTTTTGAAAAAATATAATTATTTTTTATTCATCGCCATTTTCTAAAAGCCATATTTAAAAAAAAATTTCCGCCAATGGTTTGTGTGAGGTCTCTTTTTTTTGTTGGATAAGGTGATGGTTTGATTGCTACTAATTTAGGGTACATATGATTTTTTGTTCGCTCGATATTACACTTCTTGTGAGGCAAGGTGTCCAAAAATGGCTGTTCTGACATCTATTTTTATTTTTTTTAACAGTGTTCCACTGTAGGGATATATCATGTAATATTTTTATAGAGCAGGTCATTAAGAATGCAGTGATCTCAAATGTTTTGTTTCAGTTTTACACAAAAGCATTTTGAAGAAAAAAGTTTGTGTCGCCATTTTCTTAATACTTTTTTTGTGTCGATTGTCTTATGTATGGGCTCATTTTATGCGGAAAGAGTTGATGTTTTTACTGCCCCCATTTTGGGGTACACAATTTTTTCATCTTTCAACATACTTTTTGTGAGGCGCCAATTAAATTTTTTTACAGCTTCACCTGAAACGGTAGAGTATGACATTTTTATAGAGCATTTACAGTTACAAATGCAGTGATAAAATAAAAAATAGACAATAGTTAATAAAAATAGCTTGATGAAGGAAAAGGACACTTTTTTTTACTCGAAACTATGGGACTTTACATTTTGGGAGTCTGATCTCTATTTAAATGCAGTACAATACATGCTATATTGTACTGCATGGAAACTATCAGTTTCACACTGACAGTGTGCCTATGAGACCCATACTGGGCTTCATAGGCTTCTGCATGGCATACCCCAGGGGCCTTTGCAAGGCCTGGGGTTGTCATGGCAGCCAAAGGTATCCTATCATAGAGCTGGGGGCCGATGGAGAGACAGAGGGATCCCCCTCCATCTGCGAACCTCCTATATGTCACGGCCAGCACTGACAGAGGCATATAAGGGGTTAATCCGTTGGCATCTGCATTTACAGCGATGCTGGCAGATACAGCGGTGGTCGGCAGTCACAGCCAGGCCCCTGCACCGATCATGTGCGCACAACTACTGTGCCGGCCTGATCAGCATGATGTACTATTACGTGTATTTGTGGGAAGTCACTTCCCACTGTGACTTAATGGTACGTCAAATTTCTGTTAAGAGGTGTATCCCAACGTCTGTGATCAGATAGGAACTGACTATGATAAAACACTACGATGCAGTCAGGTTGGGTCAGGGGATGACACACAGACCATGTTACCTGGATAGAACACAGTTGTGTGAATCAGCCCCAACACAGATATTTGTTTACAGACTTTCACTTCCCCATTAAATAGGAAAAATGTCCAACAAAAGGCTGGAAATCCAGACAGTTCCATTCTATGGAAGTTTAGCCTCAATGTTATCTTCCAGTAGATTAAATTTTAATTAAAGCTTATTCGATCTAGGCTTGCCATGTCTGGAAGTTTAAAATACTGTAAAAAAAAAACCACATTTTTACCAAAGGCGAAAAAACAAAATACATTTATTTACAGTTTCACAGTGAGCTAGTTAACTTTATAAAGATCAAAATTGAAATACAAATAATCAAAACTGTTACAATGCTTGGGGAAGGCAGATATGGTGTTGACCATTCTGTAGTTTTGCAGTAAAATACTGAACTATTAGTGAGATCAATACACAACTTGTTGGTGAGAACAATGAACAATTTATCAATGACAGGTGTGGAAGGTGGAACAAGTTTCCAAAAAACTGTTAAAAAATTATTTTAAAGACACCACCATTCTTACCCATAGCAACCAGGGGTCAGGAAATGCAATGGGAAAAACTAAAATATAGATTTATTGGTTGCTATGGGCAACAATGTTAGTTTGCATGTCAGAATGTGTTTAATTATATAGCAGGAAAATACACAGTCTCTGTAAGAATGGTACACACAGCAAAACCCACAGTTTGGAGAATATACTGCTATTCCAGTAGAACAGCCAACTTATTTGTCACACATACATTACTCATGGCATTAAAGGAGATGGAAAAGAGTCAATAGCAGTAATACAAATTAGGCAAGAAGAAAAAAAAAAATATTCTGCAGCCTACACTTCAAGAAATAACACGCTCCTTACCAAATAAAGTAAAGTATGTAATACATTTTCTACAATATAACATTTACTCCCTCCACTGGCAAAATTACTAGACTGATTGTCAGGGAAGAAACAAAGCCACTAACTTCCCAGACAGCTCCCCTGTCACATACATGCATTCACACAAACATATTCCTAATAAATCACTGACCCAATTTCCTATGTTCACCCCCCCTCCCAGTAATCACCCCCCCCCCCCCCCCCAATCATTTGTCTCACTTGACAGATGCCCCACCTTCTAAATACTCATTCAGGCATGCACACCACCACACACATGGCACTCTACTAAACATACAGAATCACTTCGACTCATCCCTCCTAAAGGACACACAACCCGGCATTCACAGCGAAGTATATCAAAAGAGGACAAGGATATTTTGCATGAGAATGGAATAACTGCATATCAGAAACTCAATGTCATGCTTTTGCACAGGCGTATGCTGGAATACCATCACCCCTACAAAGATCAGTATTTGAAAGCCAAAGCAAGGAGTGGATCCAAAATACAGAAGAGGCACATATCTTTTCATTATATCTTTTTCCCTTTAGGGTCCACTCCTGGTTTTGGCCTGCAAATACTGATGAAGCGTGTGAACGTGGCCTTAGATTGGGTTTATATGTACAGATTATGGTCCATGTCAGAAGAATATTACAATTATTGGAACACTGGTCCAAACGGTATATTTCTACACAAGTAAAAAATACATTTAGTATGGAACAAATATTTATTCCCAATTGTGGTGGTCCTCTTTAGCCATTTGTCTACATGCAAATACTATTGCAGATAGAACAACATTTTGTGCAAGCTAAATGATGACTAGATAGAAGAAATTGGATCATTTTGACCACTAACACAGAGTGTTTGGTCATCTAATTATACTAAATCAGAGTGATAACAGGTACATGTAAACCCAGACACATACACACACCTACCTCTGATATTGTGGGAACATAAATTTAAAAATAGAAAATTAAAACAGTATATTATAGCCAACTAACACATACATACATACACTTATATCCCTGGAATTATGGGAAAAAGAGAAGGAAAAAAACAGCTGTAGGCCTTAGGTCTTATTCACACATCTGTGTCCGTGATGAAATCTGTGATAGATAGTCATTGACTCATCCATTAAGATTTCTGTGAAGAATCCGTGTTTGGTCTGTGTCCGTTTTTTGCTCTCTGTGTTCCATCCGTGTTCCACAGACACAGCACAGCTAAATATTAATTTTCAGAACGTCTCGTATAAAAGGTCCTTGAAACACAGGCGAACCACGGATGGCGTACATGTTCGGTCCATGTTTTCCACAAACCCATGGAATATAATGATCGTGATGAATCCGTAAACATACAAAAACGGGGCATGATTCTGCGCTAAAACCACAGACTGTGCATAGATGTGTGAATACACACGTTAAAATAAATGGATGTGTGTGCTGCCCGTGGAGAAAACAAACAGTACATGTCCATGAATCACTGATGTGTGAATATGGCCTAACACACTCCACAACCACATAGAATGTAGAATAAGGCTGGGGTGCACAGCGACATGTGTCACGTGACATCGCATGTAACATCTCTCACGGTTGTGAAATCACATACAACTGTTGCAAAAAATCCTACACTGTTGGACTCTTGCATACCTAAAATGCACATCACATGTGACTGCCGTGTATCAGCAACCTGCAGACAGGTTGCACAAAGTTTTGGTTCATGCGACTTTTTAGAGGCATACTGTTGTAACATATGTTGCTGCGTAGCCCCAGCCATATGCAGACACAAGCACACCAAGTACCCCCCCTTCAGTACATTGATCTAGATACCCCCCACCCCAATCAGCCTGAACACACATGCATTAGTCACTGTCAAGAGACACCCCAGTGACCCAACTTTAATCATTTGAATACACCAGTTTTAATAAAAGAAAAATTACTAAAAAATAAAATACAGGACAATTAAAACTAGCTGACGTAATAAAAGGGTTTGACACAAAACAAATACTATTGTTGTAGGCAGAACGACTATCTGTAAAGCTAGAGGGCAGAGCATCACTGCAAAAAAGTCTAAAGACACAATATTCAATATGACATGCAAAGGACTAAGGCTACTTTCACACTAGCGTTTTTACTGGATCCGGCAGGGTTCAGCAAAAACGCTTCCGTTACTGATAATACAACCATCTGCATCCGTTATGAACGGATCCGGTTGTATTATCTGTAACATAGCCAAGACAGATCAGTCATGAACTCCATTAAAAGTCAATGGAGGACGGATCAGTTTTCTACTGTGGCAGATTGTGTCAGAGAAAACAGATCTGTCCCCATTGACTTACATTGGGGGTCATGCCAGATCAGTCTTGCTCTGCATCCCAGGATGGAAAGCAAATTACAACATGTTGCAGTTTGCTCTACGGTATGGGAACGCAACTAAACGGAACAGAATGCATTTTGGAGCATTCCATTCTGTTTAGTTTTGTCCCCATTGACAATGAATGGGGACAAAACGGAAGCGTTTTTTTTTCCGGTATTTTGACCCTATGACAGACCTCAATACCGGAAAACCAAACCCCTAGTGTAAGTATAGCCGAAGTTAATTGTTTATCGTTCTTAAATTCACTTTTTTTTCTTTCCATGTGCAGTTATCAATAAACAAATTTATTGTAATTAAAAAAATTAAAATAAGTTCCATGGAATTCGGTTTGTAGTCAGAAAACTATACAGTACAGTACAATCTTGTAGGTCTAGGAGCAGTCTCATTTTTGAGATGAGACAAGAAACAAGTTAATCACAAATGATCAATAATTAGTGCAAATGAAGAGTGCCCAGGAAAACCAACCAGCTGGAATCTGATGAGCTGCTATGGGCTATTCCTTCATTTTTCTTCTGCACTAGTTTTCCATAACTCTGCAACTGAGCCTAGTGTGACACAATACAGATCAGTAAGAGATGATTAATCAATTCATGATGCCATTCTGCAAAAATAAATAGGGGGAGATTTATTAAGAGTGGTGCAAGGGAAAACTAGCCTACAGCAACCAATGGAATTGATCCTTTACATTTCCAAAGAAGCTGTAAAAAATGAACGGTGCATATTGGCTGCTATGTACATAGCAGCTAAACCAGTTCTCCTCTGCCCCACTTTAAGTAACCCCCCCCCCCCCCCCCCCCCCCCCCCCCCCCAGACTTTATACCATCTAAGCAACAATTACCACTTTTCTTTGTTTTTAAATAAAGTAAAAGTTGCACGTTTTACTTTCACGTCATGCATTGATCCAACCAAAGTGATATTCCGGACTGAAAAGAAATACAGGGTGTCCTTGCAGACTAATTTCCCACTGGCTTCCTTATGTTTGTCTGTCCTGGTATTCCCTGTAAATTAAAAATGTTAACGACAGGAAATATCCACAATGCAGCCAAAATGCGGCAGGGAGAATTCTGTGAACCATGTGAAAATCTCTCACGTAGAAGAAATGTAGACACCTGTATTCTTCATCTAATCTTTAAATCAATGTATTAAGAGTCACGTAAGTAGGCAAGACTATTCAGTCTTTCCAGGGGAACAACAGATGCCACTTATCGTTCAAAATATATGTACACATGAAAACTGTTCTGTAGTCGGATGTGGTTTAATGTTCAAACTGGGGATTAATAGCACCCAGTGAAGTGGGAATTAGACACGCAGTTCCTTGAATCCAAAAATTCCTGTTTATATGGCATTTACAGAATTGAGATTTTTAACTTTAAAAAGGAGCAAAGATGAAGGAAAGATTAAAGTGGAGAGTCACTTGATGAAGGCAACTTCTGGGATTTTACCCTCTGCCTGTGAAAGGAAATACAACACATTATAGATGTAAAGAATAGGTAAACTGCTATAAACAATAACAGGAAAACAAAACAAAGACAGGGTCAATATTTTTTAAATAATATATAGAATATCCCTGCCCAACTGCAACCGCCTCAATACACACTTCAAAGCGACACTAGTGAAATTGAAAATTTCCCATATTGCACTCAGCCTTCCCTATAAACCTGTGTCTCCTAAAGAGCTGTGCTATGCTCACTTGCCTCATTCATGCTAACACCCCATGTTTAGGCTACTTTCACACTTGCGTTTGGGGTTCCGCTTGTGAGTTCTGTTTGAAGGCTCTCACAAGCGGCCCCGAACGCATCCGTACGGCCCCAATGCATTCTGAGTGGATGCGGATCCGCTCAGAATGCCTCAGTCTGGCAGCGTTCAGCCTCCGTTCCGCTCAGCAGGCGGACACCCGAACACAGCTTGCAGCGTTCGGGTGTCCGCCTGGCCGTGCGGAGCCAAACTGATCCGTCCAGACTTACAATGAAAGTCAATGGGGATGTATCCGTTTGTCCTGGCTCCGCTTTGACACGGATCAGTTAGAAACCGTTCACGTTTCTGCGCATGCCCAGTAACTTCCTGTCCCTCCCCCTCATCGTCGGCCATTTTGGATTATCGACTTGAGACTGGTAAGTATATGAAGTTTTGTCTGTCTATCTTTCTTTTTTTTCTATCTATCTATTTCTAGGGGAGGGGGGGGCTGCTGGCACTTGGGAAGGGGTGTGTGTCTGGAACAGTGGGGGCATCTGCTGGCACTGCGATTATGTTTGTGGCTGAAACGGTGGTTGCTGCTGGCACTGCGGGGTGTGTGTGGCTGGAATTGGGGGGTCTGCTGGCACTGCGGGGGTGTTTGTGTCTGGAACTGTGCATGCAGTGCTTATGGCACTGCAGGGGTTTTTGTGGCTGGAACTGTGGGGGCTGCTGGCATTGGTGGGGCTGAGGGCACTGTGGGAAGGTTGTTTGGAACTGGGGGGCTGATGTCATTGTGGGGGGCTGCTGTCTCTGGGGGTGTTTATGGCTCCTGTCGGATTAATTTTTTTAATCATTTTATTATTAGGGTCATTCCAAAAAAAATATAAAAAATTAGAAATTTAAAGAAAGTTCTGCGGTGGGTAGAAGTATTAAAAAAAAAAAAAAATTTTTTTTTTTAAATTGTTGATATATGTGGAAATATGTCTCTAAACAAGTTCCTTTAACGTTATCTTCATTTTGTCTGGTATTCGTTGCATACTGATGTCATCAAAAAAGAAAATCAATTGGAAAAACCCACCCAGAAGGCGCCGGTGTATTGAGTGGCCGGTAAGTATAAAATCAACGCTTGGAGTTTGTACTGTTTGATTCGTTGCATCAATCAGTATGTGCTCTTATTATAGATTTCTTCATCATCAGCGGAGGGCTCTCCGGATGTGGTTGCCGGGGCTCGCTCACCAGTGGTGGACTCGCCATCGTCCAGGGGAGGTGGTTTAAAAAAAAATTTTTTGGTTTCAGCAATCTGCACCTAGAGCCGCCAGCGAGGATCCCCCAGGCGCCTCCAGAGTCCGCGGGAATGAGCGTAGCGGTCGTAGACGTGCAAGTCTTGAATTAAGTAGTTTTAATTTGCATTTTGTATTAGGATTTACATTTAATTTTGTATTTCCTTTTTTTCAGGGTTCCGTAGGCTCCACCAGGGAAGATGAGGAGTTCGGGGTTCCTATGATAGATAACCTGCTCCTCATCCAACTGGTGGAGGCACGTCCAGCATTATGGGACCACTCCGACCGCCACCACGCTGATCATCATCGTACCAGCGGCTCTGGAGGGACATCTGTGCCGAAGTTTTGGAGACCTGGGGGGATCAAATGCGGCGGCTCAGGAAAATATGGTAAGTAAAACAATATGTATTTTAATACATTAATATTGTTCTTTTCCTTTCATCATGCTGATTTTATTTTTTATGTTTTTTTTTATAGTCAAACTGGTTACAACGCGTTGGCGATCTATCCGGGACCGCTTCAGGAGGGATTATAACAAGAAGGTTCAGGCCCCGGGTGTCTCCGGAAGAACCTCAGGGACCCCATACATCCATACGGCGGCCCTGGGGTTCCTACGAAAGGCGATGGCACCAAGAAGGTAAATATTTTTAACAACTGTTAAACATTTTTTGTAAAGGGGCTGTCTGAGACAGCGGAGCATTTGGCTCCCCTGTTTTGGCCAGCCCCCTACAGTCCGTCTGAGTGTAAGGGGCTGTCTGAGACAGCGGAGTGTTTGGCTCCCCTGTTTTGGCCAGTCCCCTACAGTCAGAGCGACAACTGTTCTCTCCTTTTGAGTGTAAGGGGCTGTCTGAGACAGCAGAGTGTTTGGCTCCCCTGTTTTGGCCAGCCCCCTATGGTATAAGGTAGACATAGCATAGAACATGGATGTTTTATTTAAAGAACAATTCCTAACTTTCCTTATTTTTTTCCTACAGAAGTGCCAGCAGCACTCGGGAGCCTGAACAACCTTTTGAGGCGGAACCGGAACAGATCGCCAGCGCTAGCCCTCCTGTATCGGCTCAGGATAATCCGGGTCCCCTACCGAATCCCTCCGCTCAACAGAGGCTCTTAGGTTTTCGCCAAAATTTGAGAGCCCTGGTGAGCGGGCAGAGATCTGGTAGGCCAAATCAAGCAGATTATGTGAACCTTGTAAGGTCGTTTCCGACGCTCTAAAAGGTTTTGCCCAACATCAGATGGAGTTTGGTGCTGACTTGATTCGCCGCTGGGAGGGGGCGGGAGTCAGCGTTTCAACGCAGCCCAAACTACCATTATGGGCTAAGCATGATCAGTTTGATGGACTCAATGACGCCCGAGCAGTTGCATGAGTTCAAGATCATGCTAGAGAACGGGTCATGGGAAATTATGCATTACCTCCGTAGCATGGAGAGAAGTGATCGCTATGCCATCGCTCATCCCCATACTGCCTAGTGGTTTGTCAGTGGCAAATCACCATTAGACAGCGCCATTTGCCGCCGGCAAGTGCTGATTTTAAGCATGCTTAAAAATCTGAACTGCCTGAAGAACGAGCGGCGCAGTATTACACTGGCCGATCTTTTGGCCCACTTGTATTCTCATGAGTGCTCGTTAGCGGACTGCCTGAAGAACGAGCGGCGCAGTATTACACTGGCGATCTTTTGGCCCACAATTGTATTCTCATGAGTGCTCGTTAGCGACCATATTGTAGTGTAATAATGCTGCCGAACATTTATCAGGGCTCCAGATGGCGACCAAAATGGTCGCCAATGCGACTTAGAATTTACAAATGGCGACAAGACTTTTTAGTCTTGTCGCCATTTGCGACTAGAGCCGCGCCGCAGCTCTGAATACAGCGGTGGGCACAGGAGCTGAAACTATCATGTTCTTATCAGCAGCGCAGTGGAAGAGTCTCTCCCTCCCCTGTGCTGCTGCCGCCGCCGTGGCCAATAAGAAGAGGGACAGGGGGAGCTGTGGCCACTGCGCCACCAATGAAGATAACTGACCTGTTAATACAAATACAGGAGGTGGGTGCCAGAATCAAATAGCGGCACCCGACCTCTATGACACTGGGAGCGGCACCTGAGGGGTTAACTGCCGCTGATCGCAGCTCCCTGTCATAGAGGTCGGGTGCCGGCTATTTGATTCCGGCACCCGCCTCCTGTATTTGTATTAACAGGTCAGTTATCTTCATTGGTGGCGCAGTGCGGCCCACCCCCCCCCCCCCCCCAGTATAATAAACATTGGTGGGCAGTGCCAATGAGGGTTAAAAAAATAAATAAAAATTAACTCACCTCCTCCAATTGATCGCGTAGCAGCCGGTCTCCTGTTCTTTCTTCAGGACCTGTCAAAGGACCTGTGGTGACGTCACTGAGCTCCATCACATGGTCCATTACCATGGTGATGGATCATGTGATGAGCACAGTGACGTCACCACAGGTCCTTTGACAGGTCCTGAAGAAAGAACAGGAGACCGGCTGCTACGTGATCAATTGGAGGAGGTGAGTTAATTTTTATTTATTTTTTTAACCCTCATTGGCACTGCCCACCATGTTTATTATACTAGGGGGGGCGCACTGCGCCACCAATGTTTATTATATTGGGGTGTATATAATGTTTATTATATTGACCTTCTACTACGCATTCTGCATTAAAGAATGCTATTATTTTCCCTTATAACCATGTTGTTATAAGGGAAAGTAATACAGTGAATAGACTTTCATCCTAGCAACCATGCGTGAAAATCGCACGGTTCAACCGGAAGGATGGATCCGGCATTCCGGTATTTTGAATGCCGGATACGGCACTTATACATTCCTATGGGGAAAAATGCATAATCCGGCATTCAGGCAAATCTTCAGTTTTTTTCGCCAGAGATAAAACCGTAGAATGCTGCGGTTTTATCTTTTGCCTGATCAGTCAAAAAGACTGACCTGAAGACATCTTTTCCGGTATAGAGCCCCTGTGACGGAACTCTATGCCGGAAATGAAAAACGCTAGTGTGAAAGTACCCTAAAATATTAAGTTTAAATCCCCCCTTTCCCAATTTTACATATAAAATATATAAACAATAAATAAATATATTACATAGCGCTGTGCCTGAAAAGTCCAAACTATAAAAAATTTTAAAAAAATTCTCCTATGCGGTGAGCATTCGCCATTTTTTGTCACCTTGTCACCCCAAAAAATAGGATAGGACTGTTCTATTATGGGCCGAACGTTTCATAAAATGCGAAATGCACGCGGCTTTTTTTGGTGTTTTTTTTTTTTTTTTTTGCACGATATTGAGTATCGCAATACTTTTTTATGGTGACGAAAGCGAATCAAAACTTTGGTATCGAAACAACCCTACGCCAATCTGATCAGCGTTATTCGGTTTTGATTTGGCGACTAAAATTTTCAGTTCAGGAGCCAATGGCTACTAGGTATTTTTTTTAGTCTGGAGCCCTGTTTATGCAAAAGCTCGTTAGCGATTACTGGCCAAAATATTGGCCAGTGTAATACAGTCTAAAGTGAGTGCTCCAGGGGCACAAATAAAAAGACTGCGCAGGCACAGAAATGATCAGAAATGATCTATTTTAGAAATAACTAATTCAGTAAGAGACAGCACACTGGGTGTCGTAAGGACCAGGCAAGCAGAAGAACAGCTGCCCTCCACAGAAAGTACCAGTATTCAGTGTCTATGGAACAGAATATGGATTTTTACATAGCAATAGATAGCACCCAGAATCTGGTAACTGAATATATTGCAGAGTACCATCAACCCATGTTATCCTTAAAAAAAAAAATATATAAAAAAAAAATTACATGACAGTTACACTTTAATTTGTACTGTAGACAAAATCCTGATATTTTTATATTTCGGATAATTATTTTCCTTTACAATGCGCATATAGGGGACTAGAGGAGAGAGGGGACCTTCACAGACTGGGAAAAGTATTTCAATATTTCTCAAAAACACTTTCCCACAATACAAACAAATCCCCTATCCACGGGAACTAAATATCTCAGAGAATGGAGCCCCTTGTACAGCGCTCGGTTATTATCAGCAGTCCTTTAAAGAGTGAATGGAGCAGTAATGTGCAAGTTCAACCTGCTGCTCCATTCATTTGAGGGAATGGGACCCTTTTCTTGTGATAGGTGGGGGTCTCAGCTTTAGATATTAACCCTTCCTATGCTGTGGATAGGGCAGGGGGGTGGCAACCTCTGGCACTGCAAGTGTTGCGACACTGCAGCTCCCAGTATGTACACTTGCACAGCTGTTCTTTGAGCTTCTATAGAAGTGAATGGCGCATGCTGGGAGTTGTACTTTCACAACGGCTGGATTGCCTGAGGTTGTCTATCCCTGCAATGGGATAAGTCTGCATTGTTGGAAACCATCATTTATACAAGAATGAGGGTAGAAAATGCCATATAATGAAGAGTTAGAAAATATATACAACTACTCACAAAAAGTTAGGGATATTTGGCTTGTATGAGAAATTTCAGGATGAATCTAAAGTGCACTCAAACCTTTACAGGTGAACGTAATGTAACTTTCTCTAAACTTCTGAATGCACGTGTCTAGCTGTTCAATGTTTCAGGACTTTTGGCACAACTTGCTGTTCTCCAACAAGGAACTTAACAGCAAAATGCATCTGGTGTTTTATCCATGATTTGCCCAATAAACTTCCTGGTTCAATTAGAATTGGTATTTAAAAAGTCCTCCTCATCATGCTGTTCACATTTTGACATCATGAGACAAAGACGGCACCCAACATTTGATCAACAGTACCTCTTCATTGCGAGGTTTGAAGCAGGATGGTAGTCACAGAAAAGGACGTACTTTGGCCACATCCCATACCAATAACCGCTTCATTGTGAACAATGACCTGAAGAAGCGGATGATGGATGCCACACAACTCCAGGCACATTTAAGGGAGGTGAGAGGCACCCAAGTGTCACGTCAGACCATTCAAAACTGTTTACATCAGTGTGGTCTGCTAACTAGATGACCTGCAAGGGTACCTGACCACACCACCAGGCACAGGCGTCATCTTGCAATGGCTTGGGAACATAGACTCTGGACAAGAGACCAGTGAGCCTCAGTGCTGTTCACTGATGAAAGTCAATTCAAGCCAAGCAGAAATGATGGCCGCCAACGATGTCAAGGTGATCGCTATGCAATTAGCTACTGTTGTCACCAGACGAGCCTTTGGTGGTGGTGATGGTTACAATGTGGGCAGGTATGTCTAGTCAATACAGAACTCCCCTACACTTTGTGAATAGTACAGTGACAAGCCCATACTACCTGAATAACATAATAATCCAGTCATTGTGCCTCTGCATGAACAACACAGGCCCAATTTGATTTTCATGGACGACAATGCGCCAGCTTATCGAGGTCACATCATTAGGGAACGGCTGCTGGAGACTGGAGTACCTCAAATTGAGTGGCATTCACTTTCTCCAGACCTGAATCCCATTGAAAACCTATGGGATCAGCTGTCGCCGTGTAGATGGCTCATAGCTCTGTACACCAGAACCTCAATGACCTGAGGGCCGCCCTTCAAAAAGAGTGGGATGCCATGCCTCAGCAGACAATAAGTCTGTCATTGTCAAGCATGATATGTCATTGTAAAGTTGTAATTGATGCTCAAGGCCACATAAGTTATTGAGACATTGACATTTTTTGTGGGGGTATACCCACTACTACTGTTCGCCTTTTTTTTTTAATAAGATTGTTTGAGATTAGAAATCACAATTGCAAGCTTCTTCTTAAATGCTCTACTTTCACAATATATCACTGTAGCGTGAACATTTTACATAAATTTCACCCAAAAGCCAAATATCCCTAACTTTTTGTGAGTAGTGCCTTCTACAGCCTTCAGGTTTCATCTACTTCAGGTTTTGCAGACTAGCAAGACTTGTTCCGACAGCTCAATTTGTAGCACTCTTGATAGCTCATAATTATTTAAACGTAATCGGTCACCACAACAAAGCATCTTAGTATAGTTTTGAACCCTGAAAGCGGGTGAATGGAGGGCAGTAGGAACATTAAAAATAGCAACCTGGGACTGTTTATAGCAGGCATGCTCAAACTGCGGCCCTCAAGCTGTTTTAAAACTACAACTCCCACAGTGCCCTGCTGTAGGCTGCTAGCTGTAGGCTGTTCGGGCATGCTGGGAGTTGTAGTTTTACAACAGCTGGAGGGCCGCAGGTTGAGCATGCCTGCTTTATAGTTTAAGACTGTGGTGACATATTCCTTTTAAAAAGTACCTGCTTATCTCTCCAGAAAAGTGAATTTTAGTAACTTCTTGCACCCCCTTGTAATAACAATTTCGAAGCATCTATTCTTATGACTCTAATGTCCCATTCATTTATTATTGCTGTTAGATGAATTACTTACAGTTTGCATTAAAAAGTCCAGCTGGGTGTTATCAGTTGGGGATGTGTATCTGCACAGTCTCACACTATCCAGTCAGTGCTGCCAGTGTCAGACTGTGCAAGGACACACCCCTAACCGATAAACACCCATCTGGACCTTAGATTCAAATTGCAGTTGAAGAAAATGCTAAAGAGGGAGATGTGAATACCCCTATAAAGTTCAGAAAGGGCAGAAGTTTAAAAGGGTTGTGAACCCGGACATATCCCCTTTTTTACCCAGGCAGACCCATTGAGATGAGCATCGGAACATGCTCTCCCTTGCCCTGCGCTGAATCACGTAGGGAAAATGCTTTTTCACTCGATCCGGTGACGTACCGGGTCTCTACTAGGCGGAGGCTTCTGCTAGCTATGTTCCCGGTAACATCACCGCCACTAATGTAAAACAGGCCAGGGCAGCGCTAAAGCCCGCCAATTAGTGCTGGTGACTTCACCGGGAACACTGCAAGGTGGAAGCCTCCGCCTAGCAGTGTAAGGCTACTTTCACATTAGCGTTTTTCTTTTCCGGCATAGAGTTCCGTCACAGGGGCTCTATACTGGAAAAGAACTGATCAGGCATATCCCCATGCATTGTGAATGGAGAGTAATCCGTTCAGGATGCATCAGGAGGTCTTCAGTTCAGTCATTTTGACTGATCAGGCAAAAGAGAAAACCGTAGCATGCTACAGTTTTATCTCCGGCGAAAAAAACTAAAAAGACTTGCCTGAATGCCGGATCCGGCATTTTTTTCCATAGGAATGTATTAGTGCCGGATCGGGCATTCAAAATACGAATAGGATCCTGATCAGTCTGAAAAAATGCCTGATCAGTCAGAAAAAATGACATGCGTTTGCATACAGTTTGCCTGCCGGAATCAAACAACGCAAGTGTGAAAGTACCCTTAAATAACTAAACCTTTGATGAAAAACAAAGGCAACAGCACTAATTAGATGCTCTGTGCCTTTGCCTTTAATTGGTTCAGCAAGTACAAATCCATAGAAGGTATATGGGGTCTGTACTCCATATGCTTGAAAAGGCAGACAGAGCAAATAAAAATCAAAAGGGACAAACTGCTCTGAGCAGTGCTGCTGCCCATCAAAGGTTTTAGTTACCCTTTAACTTGTGAGTTCTCAAAAATAATTTTATGTTAAGTCCTAAGTGACAGTTCAGTGAAATCACAGTGTCTGTCACCAGATTATGCTGTCCTGTGGACAAATATAGTCTCCCTCAACCTGTACATACCTTGAGCTTCATAAAAATCTGTGCTGCCTGTTCAAAGTCCCAACCATTGTCCTGAAGACACCTGTTAGGACATATAATATGGTTATGAAGTGAGAAAGTATCGAAACACAACTTTAGGGCACATTCAAACAACTGTAATGTGGAGCTGTACATTATGTGCCAGAATAGAGGGAAAATAATTCTTACTTTTGAGACCATTCTGCATTCATTCCGGAGAACAGTGAAAATGCTTGCACCATATCTTGGGGCACAGGTGCATGGACAGGTACTGGGCTGCTGGAAGGAGTAGGAGCTGGTGTGGCAAATGCTTTCCGAATCTCTTCTGTGGTGGCATTCCTTATGAATTGATCATCATTCACTAAGAGGAGCCTGACAACATAAAGATACTGGTCAATCAATGTTATCAATAAAGTAACACATTTAGGGTCCATTCACACGTCCGTAAGTGTTTTGCGGATCCGCAAAACACAGAAACCTGCAATGTGCGATCCGCAATTTGCGGACCACACATCAGACACTATAATAGAAAATGCCTTTTCTGGTCCGCAATTGCGGACAAGAATAGGACATATAAAAAAAAAAAGATTTCAGGAATGGAATTGCGGATCCCGAAAATGCGGATTCGCATCCGTTACAGCCCCATTGAAAGTGAATGGGTCCGCAAATTCCGGAACGAATGCGGACCCAAATTACGGACGTGTGAATGGACCCTTAAGCTGCATATTAAATGAGCATTTCTAGTCTTAAAGTGAAGGCTTATCAGTGTGTCATCACTTTGTAACATGGAAAAAAAAACACTTTAAAAAGGGAGTAAGTCCCTGCCCATGCCAAACTGCTGATGGGAGGGCACTAAAACATACCTTTTGGTGAGTTTTTATTATCAATAGCAGTGTAAAGAGTCCTGAAACAATTCAGTTCAGTTATTTCTGTGCCCCCGTTCATAATTTTTTATAAATTCTCTAGTGAATGGCGCATGGCAAATGTGGTGCCCATATGCAAAGAAAACACTCTAGGTCTTTCTACTGTGGGAAAAATATTTAAAAGGCTCTTAAGGGACTATATACAGGAGTATGTGGCTGTGAACAATATCGTATATAGCCAGCAAGGGTTTACCAAGGACAGAAGTTGTCAGACTAACCAGATTTGTTTTTATGAGAAGGCGAGGGAAGCCTGGACAGAGGGGATGACGCTTAAAAAGGTAAAATAAGGTCTATAGCAGGGATGCCCAACCTGCGGCCCTCCAGCTGTTGTAAAACTACAACTACCACCATGCCCTGCTGTAGGCGGATAGCTCTAGCCTGTCTTGGCATGCTGGGAGTTGTAGTTTTGCTGTATGTTGTACTAAAATTTGCTGTGGGGCACAATCAGTTCTAGCTACATCACTGCACAGCTCCTTCTCTCCCCGGCCCAGCGGTGATGTCATGATGAGTGTCTCACTGCTGCAGCGGCCCTGAGGAGAGAAGGAGTGCAGGGAGCCCCTTACACAGTATAACGACCCCCCAGTGCCCCCCATTTAGTATAACGATACCCAGTGAGCCTCCATTTAGTATAATGACCCCAAGAGCCCCCATTCTATATAATAGCCCTCACACAGTATAATGACCCCCACTGCCCCCCCATACAGTATAACTCCCAGTGTGGGGGCCACTGGGGGTCATTATTCTGAATGCGGAGCGACTGGGGCCGATTATTCTGAATGGAGGGCCACTGTGGGGTCATTATACTGTGTGGGAGGGCATTGGGGGGTCATTATACTGTATGGGGGCCACTAGGGGTTATTATATGGTGTGGGAGCCACAGGGGGACATGTAAATGTAAACAAGGGGCCCACTGGGATTTATAGCCCAAGGGCCCGCATGAACCTGGAGCGGGCCCTCCCCCAAGGTTCAGTGCTGGGTCCACTATTATTTAACTTATTAAAGATATCGAGGACGGAATTAATAGCACTATCTATTTTGGCAGATTACACCAAGCTATGCAGTATTGTGCAATCTCTGGAAGATGTCCATAAAACTACAAGCTGCCCTGGACACTATGGTTGCATGTTTTGATAGTTGCATCTTTTTGCATTTTTACACCACTCTCTAGTTTTAAAATATTTGAGGAAAAGAGGGTGTGGTTAGCTATATTAATGAGTTTCAATCCAGATTCATCATTGAGACTTTAAAAAGTACAAAAAATAAATACATCTCAATTTCACTTAGTAGCTTTCATAGACAAAAGAGTTAGGTCTATGGAGAACACATTTATCAAACATGAGACATTTGATAAATGTGGCATAAAGTACGCCAACACAGACTCAGGCAAAACTGGCTTCAAATATTCCCCTTATGATAAATTTCCCCTTTATATTTAGCTACCAGTCAGGAATCAAGATATTAAATCCACTTCTACCTTAAACCGCCACGGAGTCTGCTATTACAGAGGACCTATAGACTCTCCTGACATGTTTTTTTAGCAACTATTTGTGTCCCCTTTGTAATAACAGTTCTGGAGCAACTATTATGATGTGTCATTCCTTTATGAATGAATTGCTATTTGCAATTAAAAAGTGTTACTAGTTGGGGGTGTCCCGGCATAGCCTGACACTATCCAAATCACAGCCGCTATTGTCACAATGTGCATGGACACACTCCCAAATGTAAAGACCCATCTGGACCTTCACTGCAAACTGTTAGGTTTGCTGTCCAGATGCGGTCCATTTTTACAATGTATAGCATCCGGACTGAATACTGACCCATTGGCTACATGCACAAGAACAGTTTTTCTATTGACCATCTATCCGATTTAGGAAAAAGTACATCATACTCTTATCTTCATCTGTTTGTCACACAGGACTGGTCCATTTAAGTCAATGGGTCAGTGAAACAAACCAAAAATATAAACACACAACTGACAGCACACGCATGGCGTCCAAATGCAGTCCGTTTTTGAGTGATTGTTGCTAATTGATGCTGTGTCTTAGGGTACTTTCACACTTGCGGCAGGACAGATCCGATAGGCTGTTCACCCTGTCGGATCCGTCCTTCCGCCATTTTGCTGTGCCGCCGCTCCGTCCCCACCGACTAAAACGGGGACGGGGCGGAGCTCCGGCGCAGTACGGCAGTTCGCAGTGAGAGGCCACTGGACTAAAAAGTCGGACATGCAGGACTTCTAGTCGGGCGGCCTTTTGCCGTGCTGCGCCGGAGCTCCGCCCCCGTCCATTATAGTCAATGAGGATAAAGCGGCAGTCCGGCGGCACGGCGAAATAGCGGAAGGACAGATCCGACAGGGTGAACAGCCTGTCCGATCCGTCCTGCCGCAAGTGTGAAAGTAGTAAGATGGAAAAAAAACTGATGTATTGAATACAATTGCCGGCAAAACTGATTTATCATGCATGCAAAAACATGAGTCTTTTGCTGAACAGACCCTGACATGTTCTGTATTGCTCATGTGAAAGAGCCCTTAGCTATTCATTCACAACTGCTAGCAAGAATAATAAAGGAACAGTACAATATAGAGGCATAAAAGTATATCACAGATTGTAAGCTCTTGCGAGCAGGGCCCTCACTCCTAGTGTTTCAGTTGTATATTAGCCAGTTACGTTGTGATATCTTTTGTTTTGTACATGAACCCCCTGAATTTGTAAAGCGCTGCGGAATATGGTGGGGCTATATAGATAAATATTATTACATACTCCAGAATTGTTATTACATAAAGTTACTAAAACAAATATCAAGTGAGGTCTTCTTTAGGAAACACCATGCTAGTGTAAAAAATTGGGTCATTTATCAAACTGGTGTAAAGTAGAAATGGCTTAGGTGACCATAGCAATCAATCAGATAACACCTTTCATTTCCCAAAGGAGCTGTCAAAAATGAAAGGCAGAATCTGATTGGTTGCTATGGGCAACTGAGCCAGTTCTACTTTACACCAGTTTGATAAATGACCCCATAAGTCTAAGTTAACATAACTGTTCAGCTGTCCAACTTACCCTCCATCAGTGCCTGGCACAGCTATGAACACCCGTGTAAAAGCACGTACAGGATCACTAGACTGCCCCTCAACTAAAGGAGTAAGAAAAATAGATCAGTACATATTTTTGTTTTTCAGGTGTGTTTTATAGTAGCAGGTACGTTTTGGCAAATAAAGAGAGCAAGTTTTACACTGTGATTTATGATTCTTCTTTATTAAATTAGACACATTAACCACCTCCGGACCGCCTAACGCAGATTCGCGTTCCGGAGGTGGCAGCCCTGCGCAGAGTCACGCATATACGCGTCATCTCGCGCGAGCAGAGATTTCCTGTGAACGCGCGTTCACAGGAACGGAAGGTAAGAGAGTGGATCTCCAGCCTGCCAGCGGCGATCGTTCGCTGGCAGGCTGGAGATGTGTTTTTTTTTTTAACCCCTAACAGGTATATTAGACGCTGTTTTGATAACAGCGTCTAATATACCTGCTACCTGGTCCTCTGGTGGTCCCCTTTGTTTGGATCGACCACCAGAGGACACAGGTAGCTCAGTTATATGTTGCACCAAGCACCACTACACTACACCCCCCCCCCCTGTCACTTATTAACCCCTTATTCACCCCTGATCACCCCATATAGACTCCCTGATCACCCCCCTGTCATTGATCAACCCCCTGTAAAGCTCCATTCAGATGTCCGCATGATTTTTACGGATCCACTGATAGATGGATCGGATCCGCAAAACACATACAGGCGTCTCCCTGGAGCCTTCCAGGGGGGGTGATCACCCCATATAGACTCCCTGATCACCCCCCTGTCATTGATCACCCCCCCTGTCAGGCTGCATTCAGATGTCCGTATGATTTTTACGGATCCACGGATACATGGATCGGATCCGCAAACACATACGGACATCTGAATGGAGCCTTACAGGGGGGTGATCAATGACAGGGGGGTGCCCATATAGACTCTCTGATCACCCCCCTGTCATTGATCACCCCTCTGTAAGGCTCCATTCAGACATTTTTTTGGCCCAAGTTAGCGGAATTATTATTTTTTTTTCTTACAAAGTCTCATATTCCACTAACTTGTGTCAAAAAATTAAATCTCACATGAACTCACCATACCCCTCACGGAATCCAAATGCGTAAAATTTTTTAGACATTTATATTCCAGACTTCTTCTCAAGCTTTAGGGCCCCTAGAATTCCAGGGCAGTATAAATACCCCACATGTGACCCCATTTCGGAAAGAAGACACCCCAAGGTATTCCGTGAGGGGCATATTGAGTCAATGAAAGATTGAAATTTTTGTCCCAAGTTAGCGGAAAGGGAGACTTTGTGAGAAAAAAAAAATATCAATTTCCGCTAACTTGTGCCAAAAAAAAAAATTTCTATGAACTCGCCATGCCCCTCATTGAATACCTTGGGGTGTCTTCTTTCCAAAATGGGGTCACATGTGGGGTATTTATACTGCCCTGGCATTCTAGGGGCCCCAAAGCGTGAGAAGAAGTCTGGGATCCAAATGTCTAAAAATGCCCTCCTAAAAGGAATGTGGGCCCCTTTGCGCATCTAGGCTGCAAAAAAGTGTCACACATCTGGTATCGCCGTACTCAGGAGAAGTTGGGGAATGTGTTTTGGGGTGTCATTTTACATATACCCATGCTGGGTGAGAGAAATATCTTGGTCAAATGCCAACTTTGTATAAAAAAATGGGAAAAGTTGTCTTTTGCCAAGATATTTCTCTCACCCAGCATGGGTAAATGTAAAATGACACCCCAAAACACATTCCCCAACTTCTCCTGAATACGGCGATACCAGATGTGTGACACTTTTTTGCAGCCTAGGTGGGCAAAGGGGCCCACATTCCAAAGAGCACCTTTAGGATTTCACAGGTCATTTACCTACTTACCACACATTAGGGCCCCTGGAAAATGCCAGGGCAGTATAACTACCCCACAAGTGACCCCATTTTGGAAAGAAGACACCCCAAGGTATTCCATGGCAAAAGACAACTTTTACCATTTTTTTTATACAAAGTTGTCTTTTGCCAAGATATTTCTCTCACCCAGCATGGATATATGTAAAATGACACCCCAAAACACATTCCCCAACTTCTCCTGAATACGGAGATACCAGATGTGTGACACTTTTTTGCAGCCTAGGTGGGCAAAGGGGCCCACATTCCAAAGAGCACCTTTCGGATTTCACCAGCCATTTTTTACAGAATTTGATTTCAAACTCCTTACCACACATTTGGGCCCCTAGAATGCCAGGGCAGTATAACTACCCCACAAGTGACCCCATTTTGGAAAGAAGACACCCCAAGGTATTCGCTGATGGGCATAGTGAGTTCATGGAAGTTTTTATTTTTTGTCACAAGTTAGTGGAATATGAGACTTTGTAAGAAAAAAAAATAAAAAAATAAATCATCATTTTCCGCTAACTTGTGACAAAAAATAAAAAGTTCTATGAACTCACTATGCCCATCACCGAATACCTTAGGGTGTCTACTTTCCGAAATGGGGTCATTTGTGGGGTGTTTGTACTGTCTGGGCATTGTAGAACCTCAGGAAACATGACAGGTGCTCAGAAAGTCAGAGCTGCTTCAAAAAGCGGAAATTCACATTTTTGTACCATAGTTTGTAAACGCTATAACTTTTACCCAAACCATTTTTTTTTTTTACCCAAACATTTTTTTTTTTATCAAAGACATGTAGAACAATAAATTTAGAGCAAAATTTATATATGGATCTCGTTTTTTTTGCAAAATTTTACAACTGAAAGTGAAAAATGTCTTTTTTGCAAAAAAATCATTAAATTTCGATTAATAACAAAAAAAAGTAAAAATGTCAGCAGCAATGAAATACCACCAAATGAAAGCTCTATTAGTGAGAAGAAAAGGAGGTAAAATTCATTTGGGTGGTAAGTTGCATGACGAGCAATAAATGGTGAAAGTAGTGTAGGTCAGAAGTGTAAAAAGTGCGCCTGGTCTTTCAGGGTGTTTAAGCACTGGGGGCTGAGGTGGTTAAAGGGGTTGCTCCCTTCAGTAAGTTGCATTTATCATGTAGAGAAATTTAAAACAAGCCACTTCGTAATGTATTGTTATTATACATATTGCTTCCTTTGCTGGCTGGATTCATTTTTCCATCACATTATACACTGCTCGTTTCCATGGTTACAGACCACCCTGCAATCCATCAGTGGTGGTTGTGCTTTCAGACTACAGGAAAAAGAGAGTCAGCCTCTCTGGTGGCCGGGACCATGGGAGCTCACATATTCTAGTGCTTTTTCAACTTACTGAAGTGAGACAACCCCTTTAGGCTACTTTCACACTCGCAGTTGATGCGGATCAGTCATGGATCCGTTCAGATAATACAACTGTCTGCATCCGTTCAGAATGGATCCGTTTGTATTATCTTTAACATAGCCAAAACGGATCCGTCTTGAACACCACTGAAAGTCAATAGGGGACGGATCCGTTTTCTATTGTGCCATATTGTGTCAGTGAAAACTGATCCGTCCCCATTGACTTACATTGTGTGTCAGGACGTATCCGTTTGCCTCTGCATAGTCAGCAAGAAAGCAGCGTTTTGGTGTCCGCCTCCAGAACGGAATGGAGGCGGAGGCAAACTGATGCATTCTGAACGGATCCTTATCTATTCAGAATGCATTAGGGCAAAACTGATCCGTTTGGGACTGCTTGTGAGAGCCCATGACGGATTTCACAAACTGAAACCAAAACGCCAGTGTGAAAGCAGACAAACTACAAGGTTGGAATCATCTTAGTCACCAAAGTGTCCAAAAGATCATAACTGTACCCACAAGGGGGAGCGTGCCGAATATGCATCTCTCTACCTAGCTATGCAAATGTTTGCAAGGAGCTTCACTCTGTGGGGGCTACAGACAGTCTGAATGGCAAATCAATGGCTCGGTGAAGGAAAGCAGGGAACCTGGAGATCTACTTCACAAAATAATTACATTTGGGAAATTAAACAGCACAGAATTAGGTATGATGTCAGATGACAGGACATATTACACTACTGTGAAGTGAAAGTGGCAGTACACTTGAATCATCTCTACACTACTGCATGAAAACACTCACCTTTAAATACACCGTTCACCACGAAACACAGTAGTGTGTTCTGTAAGAAGGAAAAAAAATAATCTAATTAGTGAGCTATAACAAGAAATACAGAGTAACCCTAACCCTGCAAAAACACCAACAAGTGGCTTAGAAAGAAAGTGAAAAATGGTCCGGATCAGAGAGAAGGGGAAATTTTTTTTTTTATAATACTGATGGTATATAGAGGACAGTATCAATGTGATAGAGGATGGGTATATTTGGAGAAAAGAAAACCACCTAGAACCCCAAAGAATAAAAAGTGTACTCACAGACTGAGCAGTAATGTCTACAACAAATGAATTGAGATCATGCTGTGTACGAGGGAGCTCATTTAAGAAGCTAACAACATTAAGGCGCTTGTGTTTCAGTAGTTTAAAGCGTCGCCCTAAGAAGAAAGGGTTGAAATTAAATGTGTTGTTTTTACTATAAATCTATTCTGACACTTGTTTCACACAGCATTAAATATTGCAAGAAAAGACTACTCCTACCTGGATCACGTAATCTTTTTAGATTTCTGCTGTTGTTAAAATACTCTCCAAGACTGCTTCTGTCAAAATACAAGCCACATCAGAGAAAACAAAAACTGAGGGAGGAAGGGAGGAAGGAGCATCACTCACCTAGAGGGATTCTGTCCTTGCCCACAAGCAATGCTGAGCGAACTGCAAGCCTCATCGTGGTATACATTAAGGAGGCCTTCACGATCTTCACTGTCATAGCACACGTAATATCTGCAAAAGTTAAATAATAATAAATAAATGCAAAAGTCACACAAAAGTACTGCATAGTCCGCTCATTGCTATAGCAATAACAGAATCAACCTTTTTCTTGGAGCTGGTGTCTCTAAATGCAATCTAGGTTTACTTCATTCTCCCACACCCCGCACAGACCTCTCCTGCTTTACAATCATAAGTATTTTTGTGAGCAAAACTAAATATGTCCAGTTGATCACCTGGTCTCCCAACAAGTTTAAAATGTACCCATCATTTTTCAGTAGTAAATATGCATACACAAGTTTTATCTATATCTTCTTGAGGGGAAAAGTGGCATTATGTAAAACTGAAACAAAATAAAAATAAAAGTAGACACATTTGATATCTTCGTGTCTGTAACAACCCTCTCTATAAAAAAAAATAGCGCATGATCTAAACCTGTCAGGTGAACGCATAAAAAAAAAACTAAATAAAAGCTGTGCCAGAACGGCCATTTTTGGTTACCTGGCCTCACAAAAAGCGTAAAAAAGAGCAATCAAAAATCATATGTACTCCAAAATAGTAACAATAAAACTGTCACCTTATACAGCAATGGGGGTCACTTTTTTGGAGTCTCTACTAGGGATGCATCAGGAGGTCTTTAAATGTCATATGGCAACTTAAATGATCCCAGGAAAATCTGCCCTCTAAAACCCTTATGGCGTTCCTTCTCTTCAATCATAAAGTAAAATGTATTGCAAGAAAAACTCAGAATGGTTTGGATAAGTAAAAGCATTCCAAAGTTGTCAAATATACAAAAGAACACCTGGCCCTTAAGGTGAAAAATGGCAAGGTCCTTAGAGGGGTTATCTAATTTCAAGAACCCCCCCCCCCCCCCCCAGTAATATACTTTCCCCGCACCGCCACTGCTTCTCCCTGTACACGGATGAAAACATCCGGTGTCGGGGGGAGCAGCCAATGGCAGGCAGGGACAGGGACAAGGACGAGCCTCCCTAGCATCACAGGCAGCAAAAGCAAAGGAATAGGCCATCAATATAAAAATCTGGGAAAACTTATTCTTTAAATGTGCAAATTGAAACTAAAATAAAATAATTAAAATGGGATCCCTATTTTGTGTTGATAATATTGATCTATAATATGTATAGTTTCATTTGAAAAAGGAGACTGTTGATGGTTTCTGTTGACGTATTTTCTCATATGTATGCAAACCTTTTCACACTGTTTAATATATTTTTGGTACAAATTTCTCCCCAAGAGAAGGGGGGGGGGGGAATTCAGTTGCCCTTTTTTTTGGCACTTTTCCACTTATAATTCAGGCATCCAAAGGGGCCCCAGTTATAGAGGAAAACAGTCTCTACATTTTTGACATGCAGAGCGCTATGTACTGAGCAAATGAGAAGACAGAAGCAATAATAAACGGCTTCTGCCATCTGTTTGGAACTCGACCTGCTACACTGCAGTAGCTTTAATCTTGTGACGTATACAGTATGTATGGATTTCCAGATTAAATCCAGTGCCAGGCTCTGCAAATGTAGGCTCTGCAAATGTATGGTGATTGGTCACTAAGAGGAGCTGCACTGTGGCTCAATCTGGTCAATACTGATTATGGTAAAAATGACTGGTTCATTTCAAGTAAATGACCAGCGTTTTCACAATGTCTCTGTCAGTTAATGCTGCCCTACATAGGGCATCTACTCACTGTTGAAGAAATCGCAAAACCAATGCTTTAATATCATCTGTTGCAAGATAACTGCCCTGAAAAATAAAGACAGAAACCAATTATTAGTCATTGATCATAAAGTAGTGAACTAAAGGGAAAAAACTAAGACAGGACCTTACCTTGCAAGGAGGGAGTGTTGTGGGGGTTTCTACATCAAAGGTGATTGGAGGAGGAAGGTCATGTCCATCCTATTAAAGTGAAAGAATAGAAAAGAGGGAAAAAAAGGAAAGAATAGAAGATATACAAGGGGTGAAAATTCAAGGAAGAAAGAAGAATAAGAACACTGTATATTAATATTACTGCCACTAGATGCCAACTATCACTGATAAAACATCTACATATACAGACAATACATAGTGATCTCACCAGTCGCAGGAGTTTGGGAAAACGTTCTCGCAAGGCACTGTCATCCAGGGCAAAATCCGCAGGTTGACGGACAAATAAACAGGAATACAGAGAATATTAGTTCTGGCAAACAGTAAGCCCAGCCCCACCATGGCCATGCCTCTACAATACCCTGATAGTAGGTACTGATGAAGGGAATGTGGAACTACAGCCACAGCTCTGCTGAAGAACACCTTTGCATGCTCTACGGTATGTAAACTGTCCCATTTGGCGATTAGCTCTGAACTTGTTTGATTATTCATGGAAGACATGGCATACAACTTCCAGAAAGACTATAAAGTGCAAATTATTGACACTTATTGCTCAATAACCAAAATTATATGCAAAGAAAATACTGCTTTCTAGAATACTACTAGCAAGGTCAGCTAACACTGGACTAAGACATGACAGCAATTCACTAGGCTTCTTCTCAGCAGGGTCCTACAATGAGTACAACACAGGAGGAAGCACAAGTACAGTGGCTGCTGATATGGTGACTATACCACTGGACATATAAATCCTTTCATCATCTTGGTTTGGTCACTGATTTGCATTACTTATAGTGAGCTACCATACAAAGATAAAAATGCATTCTTTAAAAAGTGAAACGCAAACATTTGAGGCAATCAGAAAGGCGACTGGTGGATGAAATAAAACTAAAGAATGTAATGATGAATTAGAAGAAAACAAGCAGAAAAGAAGAAAACAAAAAATGATATATGATGTGCAAGTGGCAATGTGTGGCCTGGTATGGTAAACAGCAGGAGAATGAAGGTGGCAGAATCGCCAGAAATGAACAGCAAGCGGTGATAACCACGGGTAGATCCTATGACAGTACTGGAGAACCACATGCTGCATGCTGCCCATCCACCTCCAACTCCTCCATATTAAATCACTGTTCCACATTTATAAACAGGTTCCAGACAGGGTTGCCTTTTTCACTGCTCAGCCTCGGAGCACTATAGCCAGGGTTTGGAAGCTCATTAGCAGATATTTTTCCTCCTTAACTCTTTAAGGGCACAATGCCCATCCTCCTGGCAAGGAGGGTTCCAGAGACACGTGGGTTACACAGGAGGACATGCTTTAGGCTTAACATTTCAACCGCCTCCTTCAGTCTTCATCTTCTCGTGGCTGTTATAAGGTCTGCCTTAGGTTGCTCCCGCCTGGGGAGACTTACCCGTCATGGACCAAGCAACCACAATGTGACACAAAAAATAAAAGCGGACGGAGAGTGCAAGTTCTGAATGGAAATGGCTGGCACTGGAGTAACAAGTGACCTTGAGAGACCGCCAATAATTGTCCTCCTACCCAAGAATAGGGAGGAGCAAGAGGAAGACAGGGAGAGCAGCACGCACCAATTACTGGATAAAAACTGACAAAGGACATTTCGTGGTATGAGTGAGCAATGATGTGTCATGGCATAAGAGTAAAATAGAAAATGAGAAAGATCAATAAGGGGAAAACGAGTATACTAAAAGAAGAAAACTGATAGATATGAGTGTTGCAAGTGTGCTTACAAAACAATATATTTATATATATATTTTCTGAAAAGATTATTACATAGGTAGCTCACATTGCTTTGTCACAATTACTAAATATGGATACTATAAGAAAACAGGTACACAAGTGATGTATATATGTACACACACATATGATGAATATCATGGGGGCACTACAAGTGGGTTTACAGTGCTCCCTAAGAGACTAATTATACAAGGGCACCCAAATGAAGCCAGCCAGTAAATGTGCCTCCATCTGCTGGAGTCTCACCAGGGAGCTGCCTCCGCATACGAAGCCGCAAAAAGCTGACATTCTAGTACTTAAAAAGAAGCAGATCATTTTCTCCACAATGTGATTAGCATAGGATACCAGCGTGCAATTCCAATGAAACAGAATTATTAAAGAAATCTTAAAGAAAATGTGTTACAAAATTTTCTTCTGCCAGTGAAAACCGGAAAATAACATCCTTTTTTCTAATCTCTTTTTATATGCTGAGATTTTTTAATTCCATTTCCTAAACGGAATTACAGGGGTCATCTTGTCTGAGCATTAACAGCATTTAGAAAACTGCTTTACGGCAGCCCCACGGGCCATAGACACAATGGTCAGGAGGGGACCTCACTGACTTCTATGGGAGAGTTTTCTGGACATGCTCTGTGACCTGTGCAGAGGTCATTGTACAAGGAAAGACTAGATAAGACAGGATCCAGCATTCGCAATAGGTGATTGTCAGAGCTGTTCTGTCATTCCAATCCTGCCTGTAATGATATCACCTCTGTGTATAGATAAGAAGGTAACCGCAGTAAAGTGATCTGTACAGACCAAGAAGTGGCGCCTATTAGGGTTAGTGGCCAGTGCGAAAACTGCAGGATTTGATAGTTTTGTTTAACTATAGATGGAAAATTATAATCAAAAATTCTTTACAAATATTTTAAACATAAAAACGTGATTTAAACGATAGGTCATTTTCTGATGACACATTCAAGCAGTAACACTGAAATACATTGGAGACTTAATTAAGCTATTTAAGCCTCTGATGTGGTATTAAAAAAGTCTCAAGTTGTGGCCCACGCCATATAGCAAAATAATTTGCAACATAATTTGCAACTTTTTGAACTTAACAGTGGTGACAAATGGGGCAGAGCTTAGCACAGCCCGTGGATTTACTAAAACTTATTCCAGAAACTGGGGTAGGTTATAGCTCAAATCCGTGCCACTCCGTGGCTTGCATAGATTTGAGTTTCTGGTGCATAGATAGCCAAAGAAGCGACTAATATACTAAGAGGCATGTGACTCTTAATTACTCAGGTGCATTTTACTCCAGGGCAGAGGGAACAGGACTGGTGTATGGGAACAAATCCCGACCATTCATTTAAATCAATCATCCAATAAGTTTGTCTGTATGTCTTAAGCAGAGCCGTACATCATTACCAAATCGCAAAGGTGGTCTTACCACAAAATACCACACACAATTCTAATCAATTAGCTTCTTCAAATCGGGCTACAGTGTCAGACTGACCTGATGTATGAAGTTTGGTCTCTGAAGAGTTTGCAGAGTGGATTCCCATCTAACCACAACATTTCCAATTTAAGGCCTTTTATCTTATCCAGGTCCTTTTCAGACCTCAGCTGTACACAGAAAACATAAGAAAACATAAGAAAGGCAATTTATAAATGGCTCCAGAAAAACTGCCCCAGTGAAATCATTTTAATAGGCACACACAACCAGCAATGCTCGATTCCAAGTAGGAAAAACACTGGATTGTATCACTACTACTTCCCCAGAACAAGCTGCCTAAGTCACAGTAGACAAGTGGATGATCAGTGCATCGTGAAAGCATTGCAGAAATGTAGCCGATAGTAGGGGGCATTGTGTTGCACCTAATATTAAACATCCTAGTGCATTCTAGTTAACATCCTAAGGCTCCATTCACACGTCCGCAGCGTGTTTTGCGGACGGCACTAATAGAATATGCCTATTCTTGTCTGCACAACGTGTGGCCTCACAGAAATGAATGGGTGCGCAATTCCGTTCCGCATTTTGCGGACGTGTGAATGGGGCCTAACAGCTACCCATAGGAGCACAGTTTTTCTTCTAGTCCAGAAGATGTGCTGTGTAAGGGATGGGCTATGAAACAGTTGCATGAGTTAAGAGACTACCAACAGTTCTGAGACTGATACATACACAAGTGTGAAGTGAGTGCACATGTATTGTCTTGACTGAAATTAAAAAAGCTCTATTTTATCACGAAATTGCGCCCCTGTCCCTGAAAGGGGTGTTGCCGTTATTGCAGCTCAGCACCAACAAGTGAAGTAAGGGGGGGGGGGGGGGGGGGCAATAACACAAGGCCCATGTGTAATAGACCCTCTGTTTCTGGAAAGAGGTAAAAACTCCCTTTTCACATGCTCTAATAGGGCAAATAGATGCTTACATGTGTCATGTAAGGGGACCTCACACATGCAGTGTTAGCTATTTTAAAAAACAAAAACGCAGATGCTGGTTTTATTTTTATTTTAATTTTTTTAAAGCATGGTTTTGGTGCATTTTTTTTAATGGATATTGCTTTTTCATTAATTAATTTTTATGGATAAAATACTGTCATACTCTGTGTCTTAATGATGGTGCCTTTGATGCAGAGAGACATCGGGAGAGAGGTAAAGTCTTTCCTATAAAATTTCCCTACCTTTAGGGTAACCACATACTATTCTACCATAAATTGCCATGATTTGGCAGCAAGGCTCATTGGAACAGCAATTTATAGTAAAACTGCACATGTTTTCGTTACACAGTTCTTGGCAATGCAGCAAAAAGTGCAGTGTGACTGCCATGTCTGAAAATACAGACGTGTCTTATTTTTTCCTTTGCACTTGACTCAACATATCCTGAAATGTGTGAAGCGAGTTTACCAGCTTCAGAAAAAAATAAATACATTATGCAATTCCTGTGTGGGAACCCAGTGGGGTGTGAATTGCACCCGTCAAGGTTTTTGCCATTGTTTTAAATTTGTTTTGGAAGAAATTGGACACATTCAAGAAAATGTAGCGGTGGACGCATCTGCACACTTAGGGTAAATGCACACGTCCAGGATTTATGTGCGGACAAATCCGCACAGAAATCTACAGGGAAATCCATGCGGTCAATCTGCATCAATAGGTGCGGATTTTACTGTCCCCATTGAAGTGAATAGAGAAAATCCGGACCGGAAAAATAAACTGACATGTTTAAAAACTGAAAAAATGTGCATCGTTTGCATGAGAATTTAAAAATTCTCATAGAATACAATTTACACGACCTATGGTGCGGATTTTCTGCACGCAAATCTGCACCCAATCCTGATCGTATGCATTTAGCCTTACCATCCAACTCCATGCTTTGGCTTCAAAAACTGCATTAATAGCACATGTGAAAGCACCTTCAATAAGACACACAAAAGCACCATGCTTTCTTAATGGCATAATAAAATATTAATTAAAAGCAGTCTGAAAGGAAAAAAAAAGTGCACAGAAAAGCATGCGTTTTTCAAATATGCCATTTACATGAGTGTTTTAGGCTACTTTCACACTTGCGTTGTTGGATTCCGGCAGGCAGTTCCGTCGCCAGAACTGCCTGCCAGATCCGGCAATCTGTATGCAAATGGTTACCATTTATAGATGGATCCGGATGCAGATCCGTCTCACAAATACATTGCAATACCGGATTTGTCTCGGGTTGTCATCATGAAAAAATTATCTGGTATTTATCTTTTACAAATTTTTAAAGGTTTTTCCGGAACACTTAAAGCAGGATCCGTCATTAATGCATTTCAATGGAAAATAATGCATCCGGCATTCGGGCAAGTGTTCTGGGATTTTGGACGGAGAAAATACCGCAGCATGCTGCGGTATTTTTTCGACCCAAAAACCGTGCAGTGACTGAACTGAAGACATCCTGATCCATACTGAACGAATTGCTCTCCATTCAGAATGCATTTGGATAAGGCCGAATGCACACGGCCGTGTTCAGCGGCCGAGAGCGGTCCATGGTATGCCGGGCTGGATTCCTATTCAGAGCAGGAGCACACGGCGTCATTGGTTGCTATGAGGCCGTGCACTTCATGCCGCCGCTGCACTACAGTAATACACTCATATGATTCCGGTATAGAGCCCCTTGAACGGAACTCAATACCGGAAAAGTTTAACGCTAGTGTGAAAGTACCCTAAGACACACCAAAACTGCAAACTTTTTTTTTTTTACACAACTTTTCCTATTTAAATTTATTCATTCCAAATTTGTATGTGAAACTTGTCTGCAGCTTGTGTAAGCACAAATAAAGGCACAGTGTAGACCTGATCTTAGAGACATAAGGGACTCACCATGTTCTCAGACAGGTTAAGAATCTTCAGATTAGGAGCTTTATGATGAATTTCTGACATATGGTCAAGTTTATAGAGTTTGTTGTTACTAAGATCCAAAGAAAGCAGCTGTTGTAGAAACAAAAAAGTGAAATTATGGAGCTACAATGAGAAGCAACTTTTTTCCTTCTTTTTTTTTAAAGCTTACATTTTCTTCATAAACAGTCATCTGAACTATATTTCGGATAAATCACTAAAATGTTTTCATGTTTTAATCATGTTAAATACAGGTAGGTCCCAACTAAGGGGGTCATTTATTATCCAGAAATACACCTATATTAGGTACATTTCTGGTGCAGCTTGAGGCGCAACTATGCGGCTTTTCCCAGCTCACGGAAGGTCTAAATCGCTGGTCTTAATAAATGACCCCCTAAATATCTATGTTTGAACATTTTTTAGGACATGTGCAGTGTTCCTTCTAAGCTGCATGCCCAGGCTTGGACTTATACAGGTGAATACCCCAATGGGCCCCTGAGAAAGATGTGCCCCTTGTCTTCCATCCCCTGCACAAGTGGCACATAATTGTCACGAATACAGGGGAGGGACACAGAACTAGGCCTCAAGGCTAGGGAGAGGGAAAGGGTTACCTCCTAGGAAGCACCTAAACCTAGCCCTGACTCCTGTCAGTATGTATAGACCTTGAAGGTGTGAAAATACATACTCTCTGCTTAACCATTCAACTGCCGGCGCTCTCATCACACCTACCGGGCTAAACAGTGTTTTTTAAGCTTGAGTCGGTTAACTTTTACAGACTCCATTTAAAACTAGCTTCGACTTCAAAGCCCTGCTTCTAGCCATATGCAATATACACAAAGAAAATCTCACCTCTGGCACATTCTCCTCAATTATTTGTAGCATGGCCTGCATACAAGCCTTCCGGTTCGGAATGATGTCTACCTTGTTTTCAACTAGGCCTATAATCAAAGAAAAAGGAGAATGAGTAATATACGGAACAAGAGACAAAAGTGGAAGAAACAACCAGTTTTTATTGTTACCTGGATCCAAACGTACGGACTTCATATTGAGAGCTTGTTGAGCTCCATCATATCGTTTCTGCATACAGGTCTACAGGACAAAAGACCAAATAATAGAAATGAAAGACCAAATATTACAGGACCGGGTTAGCTAAGCCAACTAAGAAAAACATCCGTGGGTAAAAGGCACTCACAGGTCACACAATAACTGAATATCTGAAATACCTTTAAATGTACTATTTCTTCATCTGTCAAACTTTTTGGAAACGATGGGGGAGGACAAGAATGTGTCAAAATCGTAACCTGAAAAAAAGATACATAATACAACATTTTATCAGGGTATGTGTATAAGGCCTTATTCACATGTCAGTGATTTCCATCAGTGATTGTGAGCCAAAACCAGGATTGGATCTACACACAGATCAGGCACAAGGGCTCAAAATCAGTGATGGAAATCGCTGACTGTGTGAATAAAGCATAATACTGTAACTGTTGTACATATATTTTCAACAAGTGTGGGAATAGTCATAGTACAACATAAAGAAAATGTTTGGGAATATTTGATTTTCTTTTGCTACATGATCCTTTACCACTTTTAAAGAACAGAAGTCAAGTTTCCAGACAGTTCAGGACTAGCAAGACATAAATTATACATAATTATGTCTTTATATACATAAATACTCTTATGAGCTACAGAACATACTCACATCTGAAGTCGATTCGCATAAAACTTTGTTCCAATACTGTATACTGTAAGCTCGGACAAGAATAGAACAGGTTATATATTTTTTAGCGGGGCCACGGAACGGAGCAACTGATGTGGACAGCACACTGAGTGCTGTCCGCATCTTTTGCGGCCCCATTGAAGTGAATGGGTCCGCATCCGAGCCGTCAAAATGGTGGCTCGGATGTGGACCAAAACAATGGCCGTGTGCATAAGGCCTTAGAATGTATTTGCTCCGATGAGCCAAAGTTATTACTGCAAAGTCTCGTGAGACTTTGCGTGATAACTTCATAAATTAGTTTGTACTGTAAAAAAACAAACACATTTCCCGAACTCTGGTTCGGTTCCTGCTCCGTACTGTATTGGAACAAAGTTTTATCCGAATATACACACACGTGTATCTGTATTATATAAAAGAACACACAGCATGCGCAAAAACAAATCTTATGTGCATATTGGCACAAATTTACTAAGCCTGTAGATGGCAGACATTTAGACAGGCTATCTAGACCTGCACCAGCTTTATCACAGTGGCTCCGGATAAATGAGGTGCAGGGATAGATCCTTTTATCTGGCTCTAAACCAATTATCAGCTTATTATGAGACAACATTTAATGCCAGAACCGTTGTGCAATTTAAGCACAAAATGAAGCCTCTTAGACTCCAGCCCCTTTCCACTAGGCTGCATCCCTTTTTGAGCGAGACAGAAATAGTGTAGAAACACCTTAGTATATCTGGGTCTGTATTAAAATTGGCGCAAAGGAAAAGTGGAGCAGTTGCCCATGGTGACCAGATACCATACCACCACAATTGTTTCGAAGGTACTGTGGGAAATGAGAGCAACAACCTGATCGGTTACCATGCACAAATAGTCTACTACTGTTTTTCTACACACCAAACTATTTTTTGCTGTGTTTATTACACTAGTTTTACCTTGAAGTTTTCTCGGTCAGTGAATGTCCGTGAAATCTGTTTTAAGGCTTTTGCCACAGCAGAATCTTCCACGAAGAAGTGAGCTCGAGAATGGTCACAATGATACTATAAAAAAAACACAATAAAAAGTGAAAGAGGAAAGACTTTTTTTTTGCCATCCCAGACTATTCAATAACATATTCAAGGAAAATCCCAGCAGTCGTGTCTTCAATCAATAGGATATTTATTTCATCAAATTAGAAATGTCCACAATCCTGGACGCGTTTACAGGTATACAAAATGACCTAGTTTATATAAAGGGATATACTCCTCCCCTCATGACAACATCTCCCACTCCCATTACCTACACAGGTGATGGGAGGGGTGTATAATTAACAAAGAAAATACGCCCATTAGTAAATCACAAAAAATGGTCTGTGTCTCAGATTATACTTCACAATCACATGCATGCAAAAAAAATGATTCAAAATCATATACACATTTATATATCATACATTGCCAGGTATATAAGGCCCCTCACCGAATATTAGATGTCTGAAAAATAGAACATAAGCATAGTATTAGCTTATTAGATATGCATAATCTCATAATCCCTATTAAGGCCTCTGGGATGTAAAGTATCCAACGTGTGGATCCAATACGCCTCTCTGCGCAGTAACAGCTTCTTCAGATCACCTCCTCTCCTAGGTCTTTTGACCTGTTCCAAAACTTGGAACCTCAACTGAGCGATCCCATGTTTGCACTGTTCAAAATTAAATGGAATAGGTAACAATAAATTTTTTGTACGAATGGTCGATTTATGTTTCCCAATGCGATCCCTAATCGTTTGTGTAGTCTCCCCAATATATAATAGGCCACACGGGCACTTTATTAAGTATATGACATTAGTAGATTTGCATGTGAAAAAACCTTCAATAGAGAAAGGGCGCCCACTATGGGGATGAAAAAATGTAGAACCTCTGATTATATGGGAACATTGGGAACAGTGCAAACATGGGAACGTGCCCTTGCGTTGCGTCGCTAATACAGATTGTTTCAGGGTCTTTGTACTTCCAATGTCTGAATGTACCAATTTATCCCTATAACTAGAATTCTTCTTGTTGCATATCAGAGGTGGATTTTTAAACTCCTCAATGATAGGGTAAGCCTTCTGCAACAGAGGCCAATGTTTCCGGATAATATTATCTAATTTCTGGTTATAGGGATGAAATTTGTGTACTAATGCTACCCTAGAAGATGTATCTCTAGATGATTTACCAAATTCCATGAGTGTTGTTTGTGTTTGACTCAGGATGGAACGGGGATAACCCCTTTGTTCAAATCGTTGAGTCATTTCATTCATCCTGACAAATTGCGTGTCAGGGTCAGAAACAATGCGCGGGGGGCGTGGCCGAGCCAGCATGGAGTGAGGTAGCAGGATTGCAGTGCTGGTACAAAATCCTGTGAAATATCCTTTATACACCTGGCATAATCGGGTTTTTTGAGCGCATTCACTATATGTTGGACCCCTTCGTACTTGGGGACACTCTGCCCGGTGCTGGATTGCTGAGTTTTGGCTGTGGCGCTGTGGATGCCGAAGGATTGAGGGAGAGGAGCGGAGGGACGCAAACTGAGGAGAGTGTGGAGTGAGGCCGGGACACGATCCGCCACAAGGTACACAGTGCAGGTACGGCTTGCTGAAAGTTGCTAACAACTTACCTTGGACTGCTGCCGATACCTGCTGGAATCTTGAGCCGAAGACCGAGGCGGGAAGAAGCCGCGCAGTGGGCACCATCTTGCCGTTAAGTGTATGTGCAGCGGCGCTCCTCTCTGCCCCAGCAAACGGAGTGGATCGGCGAAACGCTCTGTATCTCCCTACTTCCACTATTATCCTGAAGTCCTGCAGTGGTAATCCTGTTAGGAGCCCTGATATATGAAAGCTGCAGAGTTCACCGCAGTTTATATGAAAGTTTAATGGTGGTGCTGTTGTACTTATCCCCCTCCCCCCTGAGGAATGTAAAGATATCTGGCAGTCTACTTGGCTGTGTGGCAGGACTTGCTGAATTTAATAAAGCCTTATCTTGATTTGCTGCATGAGTGACAAACCCCAGCAGATCTTTAAAGTGTCTGTGGACTATTTCTATGGGCCGCAAAACTTCTTCTGTGGCTCCATCATCTGACGCCATGAGTCAAACTGAACAGGAAAGTGAGGGGTCTCCTGTCCCTGGTTCCTCTGCTGAAGCCTCTCAAATTAAGAAAGCTATTGCTGATTGTCAAGCTGCTCTTACATCAAAGATAGACCATCTACAGTCTGACCTTAGCTGTTTGCGACACGATTTTGACAAAATACGTGAAAGAACATCTGCAGTGGAGCAAAGAGTGAGTGATGTGGAAGATGTGTCCAGAGCAGCTGGAAATGACACCAGGCAGCTGCTGCAACAGGTACAGATGCTGCAAGCCAGGGCGGAGGACGCTGAGAACCGCAATAGACGTAACAACGTCCGTATCCTGGGCTTACCGGAGCGAGCAGAAGGGTCTACCCCAGAAATTTTTGCGGAACGCTCATAAAAGAAGTGTTAGGCTGCGTTCACACGGGCGAGATTTCCGCGCGGGTGCAATGCGGTAGGTGAACGCATTGCACCCGCACTGAATCTGGACCCATTCATTTCAGTGGGGCTGTTCAGACGAGCGATGATTTTCACGCATCACTTATGCGTTGCGTGAAAATCGCAGCATGCTCTATATTCTGCGTTTTTCACGCAACGCAGGCCCCATAGAAGTGAATGGGGTTGCGTGAAAATCGCATGCATCCGCAAGCAAGTGCGGATGCGGTGCGATTTTCACGCACGGTTGCTAGGTGACTGTCTATACACTGTATTATTTTCCCTTATAACATGGTTATAAGGGAAAATAATAGCATTCTGAATACAGAATGCTTAGTAGGTGATCAATTGAGGGTTAAAAAATAAAAAAAATTAACTCACCTTGTCCTCTTGTTCGCGTAGTTCTCCCGGTCTTTAGTTCTTTAAAAAGATGAACTATGGGCTAAAGGACCTTTGGTGACGTCAGATCACATGCTCCAATCACAGGGTCCATCACCGCGGTGATGTACCATGTGATTGGAGCATGTGATCTGACGTCACCAAAGGTCCTTTAGCCCATAGTTCATCTTTTTAAAGAACTAAAGACCGGGAGAACTACGCGAACAAGAGGACAAGGTGAGTTAATTTTTTTTATTTTTTAACCCTCAATTGATCACCTACTAAGCATTCTGTATTCAGAATGCTATTATTTTCCCTTATAACCATGTTATAAGGGAAAATAATAACATCTACACAACACCGAACTCAAACCTGAACTTCAGTGAAGAAGTTCGGGTCTGGGTACCACAGTTGTTTTTTTATCACGCGCGTACAAAACACATTGCACCCGCGCGATAAAAACTGAACATCGGAACGCAATCGCAGTCAAAACTGACTGCAATTGCATTCCTACTCGCGCGGGTTTGCCGCAACACACCGGGACGCATCCGGAACTAATCCGGACACGCTCATGTGAACGCAGCCTTACATCTCAACTCACTTTCCAGTTGCTTTGTTATAGAAAGGGCACATCGGATTCCAACCAGGCCCTTATCGCCGGGATCCCCTGCTAGACCTTTCATCATGAAGATCCTGAACTACAGGGACAGAGACGCTATTTTGCTAGCTGCTCGACAGAAGGGGAATGTCAGCTATGAGAATGTCCGTTTGTCCTTTTACCCTGACTTTGTGGCAGAGGTCCAGAAGAAAAGGAAGCAGTTTACTGAGGTCCGAGCGCGGCTGAGGGACCAAAATGTGAAATATGCCATGATCTACCCTTCTCGCTTGAGGGTGCAGGATGGTGAAACCGTCCGTTTTTTAGTACTCCTGAAGAGGCTACTGAATGGATTGAGAGAAATCTAAATGCAAGGCCTCACCGCTGATGGTTTATACTATAGTGATGGCAGTTGGAGCAAATAATACATGAATAAATGTTAAATTGTTTTGCTGACAAAATGGTTGGGGAGGGGGGAGTATCTGGTTTAAATGCACCATTATTACTCCGGTTAGAATCCCTGTTCTTTGACTTTGTCTATTGATCAGATGTTTAACCCCATATTGGTATGCTGGTCGGAAACTATGGAGATGTTATCTTTGGAAGAATAAATGGCGGTAATTAAGCTACTTTCGTGGAATGTTCGGGGTCTGAATGATAAGATTAAACGGTCTTTAGTGTTCAATTATCTGAAGAGGTATAACCCTGACATAATGTTATTGCAAGAAACGCACCTGCAGGGCCAGAAAGTACTAGCTTTGCGGCGCCCATGGATAGGCCCCACATATCATGCGGTTTACTCAAACCACGCTAGAGGCGTGTATTTTAATTGCTAAAAGTCTTCCATTTCAAATACTATCTGTGCAGCTAGACCCTTATGGTAGGTATGTGATTTTACATGCTTGTGTCAGAGGCCTGCAGTACCTATTTGTGGGACTATATATTCCTCCGCCATTCCGCAGAGAGGTCATAGACTTAATTACAGCTAAAATAGCAGGATTTCCAGCAATGCCTTATATTATTATGGGTGACTATAATGCCACTTTAGATCCTATACGGGACAGAAGGGTTCCCCAGGCCTCACACAACAATGTCCTATCACATTGGGCTAATACTTATGATTTAGTAGAGGCGTGGCGCTATTTCCACCCCACAGATGCGCAATTCTCTTGCTATTCAGCTTCTACTGGCTCACTCTCTCGTATAGATCTGGCCTTTGTCAGCAGAGACTTATCCCCCTATATCAAGTCCAGTGATTATCTACCGAGAGGGGTTTCAGACCATGCCCCCCTCCTTCTGATACTGTCACAGCCGCTGGCTTCGACTGATAAGCAGTGGCGGTTAAACCCTATGTGGCTCGAGGTATTACCTGTGGTGATAGAGAGTCTAGATGCAATGGGGAACTACTGGGCAGAAAATGAAGGGTCTACGAATCCTCTGGTAGAATGGGATGCTTTCAAATCAGTAATGAGAGGGGCATTGATTGCTGCTATTGCAACTCATAGAAAGGAACTGAATATCAAACGGATAAAACTAGAGACGGAACTAGCTGATAAGGAGAGGTTATATATACTAGATCCGTGCCCTGAGAAGCAGACTTTGTGGCTTGAGGCGCAGCGTAGGTTTACTTTGCATTTAACTGAATATACTGAGAAGAAACTTTTAAATCAGAGGCAAACTATTTTTTCAGATGGTGATAAGTGTGGCAGGGCCTTGGCGTACTTGACTAGATCTGAGACACAGCAAACGGTGGTGGCGGGAGTTCTGAACGATCAGGGGCTCTTATTGAGGGAGCCTAGAGATGTCTGCCGACAGTTTGCCTCCTATTATGAGACATTGTATGCCCCCAAGATCACGTGTACTTCGGAGGAAATTGTCAATTTCTTAGCAGGTATTAATATTCCTTCTTTGGACAGAGATGACAGGGGAGCCCTGGCGGCAGACATATCTGACCTGGAGATTGAAACGGCCATTATTTCCTTAGCAACCAAGAAAACCCCGGGACCCGATGGATTTCCTGCTGAATGGTATAAGCGATTTTCTAAAGACCTGGTTAGTAGATTTGGGAAGCTGTTGAGGTATGCACTGGAAAGTGGTTCGTTGCCACCGTCCTTTCTGGAGGCAACGATAGTAGTGATTCACAAGTCGGGGAAACCATCTGACCAGTGTAGCTCTTATCGACCTATCTCACTTCTGAATCTTGACGTCAAAATCTTTGCGAAGGTACTGGCGTTAAGATTGCGGGGGGTAATTCTCTCCTTGGTTGGGGTAGATCAATCGGGTTTTATGCCAGGGAAAAACCACAGATATTAATTTAAGGCGATTGTTCACTAATCTTCAGGTCAAACATGATAACAGAGGTATGAGGGCTCTTGCGTCCTTAGACAATGAAAAAGCATTTGATTCAGTAGAATGGGAATTTATGTGGGCAGTGCTGACTCAAATGGGCTTTCCGGAGAAATTTTTGTGCTGGTTACAAATGCTTTATAGATCCCCTTCGGCGAGAGTCAGGGTGAATGGGTATACATCGGACTCCTTCCCCTTGGGTAGAGGCACTAGACAGGGCTGCCCTCTCTCCCCCCTGTTATTTGCATTAATTATGGAACCTTTGTCGATACTCATATCCTCTAATTCAGGTATAGAAGGCTGGGAAATAGCTGGAATATCAGAAAAGCTTTCATTATATGATGATGACATGCTGGTTTACCTAGCAGATTCAGGGAAATCCTTGGATACCCTTTTAGGTGTTGTTGATCAATTTGGGGGTTACTCGGGTCTCCGTGTGAACTGGGCTAAGTCTGGTCTATGTCTGGTTGATGATGTTGACCCAGCTCGCATTTCGGTGAACAATAAGCTTCAGATTGTGGAGCAATTTACATATTTGGTGATTATTGTTCATAAAGAAGTGGCAAAATTTTATGATTTGAATGTTGCTCCTACAATGCAATCCATTACTCGAAAGCTAGAGGCTTGGGAAAACCTTCCCTTAACTCTGATTGGGCGTATCAATGTGGTAAAAATGATTCTTCTCCCAAAATTGCTATACTTATATAGGGCTGCCCCAGTGTTACTCCCCAAGAGACATTTTGCTACTTTGGATAGAATAATCGCTCCCTTTCTATGGAATAAGTCTTCTCCCAGAATAGCGAGATCCACCCTCCAGGCGTCTTACCTGCGGGGGGTCTTGCCTTGCCAAACCTGTACATGTACTATGTAGCGGTGCAGCTGAGCTATGTGGCGTGGTGGGTACGGGCTGGCTCAGGTAACCCGGCGGTAGTGTTGGAGGCAGCTTTATTGGGGTCCTATGAGGCACTTACGAACTTGGCGTATAGGAGGGGGGCTAGGTCTACAATACACTACACCCAATCGATGGCTGCTGCAGTACAGATGTGGGTCAAATGGGGTCAGAAATGTAACCCTGATGAGAATGATATTACTTGGTCGCCATATTTGCCTTTGTGGAGAAACAGAGTTCTTCCGGAGCTGTTCTCATTACAGGAGTTTGAATTTTGGCCTCAGAGGGGGGTGCGCTACCTTACCCAACTATATGATAAGGACCTATTTAGAACCTTTAATAAGTTGAAACAGGAGTTTAATTTGCCCCAGCGTTGTTTGTATAGATATCTTCAACTCAGGCATGCCCGTCAGGCTCAGCTTGGTAGAGAACCTTTAAAGCTGGAGTGTGGTACAGTTGAGGCAGCGATTAGGAGGGTTCCGGTGGTCAAACCAGTGTCGACCCTGTATGCGTCGTTGATGGCGTTGCAGGACTCCCCCCTAGACAGGGCATTTGTTAGGTGGAAAAGGGACATTGAAGGTTTGGAAGATGTTCATGTTAAAGAATCTAGCTGTACATGGAGATCTACAGTGGTAAGTGCTAGGGATCAGTTGATTCAAGTTAAATGGCTTCATAGGATTTATTATACTCCTGTGAGACTATTTAAAATGGGTAAATTGCCGAACCCTCATTGTACAAGATGTGGACATGAAAACGGTTGTCTTATACACATGGTTTGGCAGTGTCCGATTATTCATGGCTTCTGGGAAGAGATCCATGAATATTTTAATGACAAACTAGGCTTTCCTAACGTCTGTACTGAACTCACTAGTCTGTTGGGAGTAGCCAACGAGATTGTTCCAACCAAATTTGGCAGGAAGCTGTATAGAATACTCTTATACTATGCTAGGAAAACTATCCTTCTTAACTGGAAACCTCCTAAGAATCCTACTGTGCAACAATGGGTACATCTAGTTAATGCTGATCTTGAATTATACAAGTTTGTGTATGAGAGAAGAGGGACCCCTGATCGCTTCATGAAGATATGGGACCCCTGGATTGGAGCCCAGACTCTAGTACCATAGATGACTGAAAGACTGTTCTGACCAATGAAGGCGTGTGTGAATGTGTGTGTGTGCAGTACTTTTAATCTTCCTTAGGATTGATATGTTGGGTACTGTTCATCCTGAAAGTGATATCTTTTTCTTCTGTCCCAAACTTGGGTCATGAGGAACTGTTATGATTGATCCCATGTATATGATTTGTACTGGACTCAATTGATGATTGTCTGTATTTGATGTGTTTTTATGCTTTTGCTAAATTAATAAATAAAAAGATACTATTAAAAAAAAGAAACAATGCGCCGCACTCGTTGATACTGAGATTTAGGGATTGCTCTTTTCAATGCTGGTGGATGAGAGCTTGTGAAGTGAAGAATGCTGTTCCTATCCGTATCCTTCCTAAATAGATCTGTAGATAACCTACCATGTTGATCCTTTATCACCATAGTATCTAAAAAGCTAACTCTTTCACTATCTTGAACCAATGTAAATTTTAAACCCTCGTATGCATGGTTAAGATGGTCAAGGAAGGTTAAAAGGGTCTCATGTGGCCCCGCCCATATGCAAAAGATGTCATCAATAAATCTTTTCCAGATAAGGACATCATTTGAATACCATACGGTGTTATATACTTTCAATTCCTCAAATTGTGACATATATGCATTTGCATAGGGCAGGGCCACATTCGACCCAATCGCGGTCCCCCGCCTTTGTAGGTAAAAGACATCTTCAAACATAAAAAATAGTTTTCATATAATACTAATTTCAATAGTTGCAACAAAAATTCCTGTTCATCCTGAGTATACTGACTCCTACCTAATAATGATTTGACTGCTTCAACACCAGTAGCATGGTCTATGGAGGTGTAGAGACTTACCACGTCTATAGTTACTAATAGACTATCAGGTGGAACGGTTTCTAAATTGGCTATTGTGTTGAGAAAATGCTGTGTGTCAGACAAAAAAGATTTTGTATCCTTAATTAAAGGAGGAGTCAAAGTTTTTTCCAACAATAGCCAATGGTGATAATATAGAGCCTACAGAAGCCACAATTGGTCGCCCTGGGGGGTCAATTAAGGTCTTATGTACCTTGGGCAAAACATAGAAAACTGGGGTAATCGGTGTGTGATCCAAAATGTGTGTAATTTGCCATCAATAACCCCTAAGGATAAATATTGGTTAACTAATTGCATAATTTTGTCTTTGATACGAAACACCGGATCCCCTGATAATTTCATATATGTCTCTTTATCCCAAAGTTGACGCATTATTTCTGCAACATATTTTGCCCGATCCATTAGTACAATAGCCCCGCCTTTATCCGCAGGCTTCAAAATAAGACCTTTATCCTCCATCAATGACCGGATAGCCATATTTTCCTGTAATGTCACATTATGTGAAAAACGCAATTCACCCCTCTTTATCGAATCCAACTGGCTCTGAATGTCTCTGTTAACTAAATGAATATAAGTCTCTATAGGATGATACACCTTAGGGGGCATGAAGCGGCTCTTGATCTTGAGACCCAAATCAGCAAGACGTAAACCTGAATGTCCCTCCTCAACCCCATGTGGTTTTTCTGAAGATTCCAAGAAATGGACCTTAAGTCTCAGTTTGCGAAAAAATTGATTCAAATCAATGTCAAACTGAAAGGAATCAAATGGAGTGGATGGACTAAACGAAAGTCCTTTCTGCAGCGCAGTCATTTGTTCAATATTAAGACTTTTAGAGGACAGATTAATTACAAGAGACGGGCTCTTACCCGAGAGCGCGTCTGAACCATCTGGCTCACTCCCGTCATCTCGCCGGCGTCTCCGTGCTTCCGGCCTGCACGCCTCGTGTGTCTCCTCCCCGCGGACGCCAACGCCCTTCCGAAAAAAACTACTTTCGTTTAGTCCATCCACTCCATTTGATTCCTTTCAGTTTGACATTGATTTGAATCAATTTTTTCGCAAACTGAGACTTAAGGTGCATTTCTTGGAATCTTCGGAAAAACCGCATGGGGTTGAGGAGGGACATTCAGGTTTACGTCTTGCTGATTTGGGTCTCAAGATCAAGAGCCGCTTCATGCCCCCTAAGGTGTACCATCCTATAGAGACTTATATTCATTTAGTTAACAGAGACATTCAGAGCCAGTTGGATTCGATAAAGAGGGTGAATTGCGTTTTTCACATAATGTGACATTACAGGAAAATATGGCAATCCGGTCATTGATGGAGGATAAAGGTCTTATTTTGAAGCCTGCGGATAAAGGCGGGGCTATTGTACTAATGGATCGGGCAAAATATGTTGCAGAAATAATGCGTCAACTTTCGGATGAAGAGACTTATATGAAATTATCAGGGGATCCGGTGTTTCGTATCAAAGACAAAATTATGCAATTAGTTAACCAATATTTATCCTTAGGGGTTATTGATGGCAAATTACACACATTTTTGATTAATCACACACCGATTACCCCAGTTTTCTATGTTTTGCCCAAGGTACATAAGACCTTAATTGACCCCCCAGGGCGACCAATTGTGGCTTCTGTAGGCTCTATATTATCACCATTGGCTATTGTGTTGGAAAAAACTTTGACTCCTTTAATTAAGGATACAAAATCTTTTTTGTCTGACACACAGCATTTTCTCAACACAATAGCCAATTTAGAAACAGTTCCACCTGACAGTCTATTAGTAACTATAGACGTGGTAAGTCTCTACACCTCCATAGACCATGCTACTGGTGTTGAAGCAGTCAAATCATTATTAGGTAGGAGTCAGTATACTCAGGATGAACAGGAATTTTTGTTGCAACTATTGAAATTAGTATTACATGAAAACTATTTTATGTTTGAAGATGACTTTTACCTACAAAGGCGGGGGACCGCGATGGGGTCGAATGTGGCCCCGCCCTATGCAAATGCATATATGTCACAATTTGAGGAATTAAAAGTATATAACACCGTATGGTATTCAAATAATGTCCTTATCTGGAAAAGATTTATTGATGACATCTTTTGCATATGGGCGGGGCCACAGGAGACCCTTTTAACCTTCCTTGACCATCTTAACCATGCATACGAGGGTTTAAAATTTACATTGGTTCAAGATAGTGAAAAAGTTAGCTTTTTAGATACAATGGTGATAAAGGATCAACATGGCAGGTTATCTACAGATCTATTTAGGAAGGATACGGATAGGAACAGCATTCTTCACTTCACAAGCTCTCATCCACCAGCATTGAAAAGAGCAATCCCTAAATCTCAGTATCAGCGAGTGCGGCGCATTGTATCTGATCCTGACACACAACTTGTCAGGATGAATGAAATGACTCAACGATTTGAACAAAGGGGTTATCCCCGTTCCATCCTGAGTCAAACACAAACAACACTCATGGTATCTGGTAAATCATCTAGAGATACATCTTCTAGGGTAGCATTAGTACACAAATTTCATCCCTATAACCAGAAATTAGATAATATTATCCGGAAACATTGGCCTCTGTTGCAGAAGGCTTACCCTATCATTGAGGAGTTTAAAAATCCACCTCTGATATGCAACAAGAGGAATTCTAGTTATAGGGATAAATTGGTACATTCAGACATTGGAAGTACAAAGAAGACCCTGAAACAATCTGTATTAGCGACGCAACGCAAGGGCACGTTCCCATGTTTGCACTGTTCCCATATAATCAGAGGTTCTACATTTTTTCATCCCCATAGTGGGCGCCCTTTCTCTATTGAAGGTTTTTTCACATGCGAATCTACTAATGTGATATACTTAATAAAGTGCCCGTGTGGCCTATTATATATTGGAGAGACTACACAAACGATTAGGGATCGCATTGGGAAACATAAATCGACCATTCGTACAAAAAATTTATTGTTACCTATTCCATCTCATTTTGAACAGTGCAAACATGGGATCGCTCAGTTGAGATTCCAAGTTTCGGAACAGGTCAAAAGACCTAGGAGAGGAGGTGATTTAAAGAAGCTGTTACTGCGCAGAGAGGCGTATTGGATCCACACGTTGGATACTTTACATCCCAGAGGCCTTAATAGGGATTATGAGATTATGCATATCTAATAAGCTAATACTATGCTTATGTTCTATTTTTCAGACATGTAATATTCGGTGAGGGGCCTTATATACCTGGCAATGTATGAGATATATATATATATATATATATATATAAATGTGTATATGATTTTGAATCATTTTTTTTGCATACATGTGATTATGAAGTATAATCTGAGACACAGACCCATTTTTTGTGATTTACTAATGGGCGTATTTTCTTTGTTAATTATACACCCCTCCCATCATCTGTGTAGGTAATGGGAGTGGGAGATGTTGTCATGAGGGGAGGAGTATATCCCTTTATATAAACTAGGTCATTTTGTATACCTGTAAACGCGTCCAGGATTGTGGACATTTCTAATTTGATGAAATAAATATCCTATTGATTGAAGACACGACTGCTGGGATTTTCCTTGAATATACGTGGATTTCATTCCTATCCCGTGCAACCAGAGTGAGTGCCGACTATTTTCTTGTGAAATATTCAAAAACATATGATCCTCAACAGGTGTGAATGGTAGCGCACAGGC